>NC_092140.1:82922504-83225534 GCF_043159975.1 Macaca nemestrina
TTTTGTCCTTAAAATGATTTCCCTTCCCTAAAACTTGAAAGCCAGTACATTCAGCTGCCTGTATAAATTAACTCAACAGTTTGGGGTATGACCAGAGAGCAGGTTTAACTTCAGTACCAGGCTTACCAGATTGAAGGGTTCACAATACAGCCTGGTCTCTTTCTGGTTTTATCTAGTTGTGTACTGGTGGGAAAACATTTCATCGTAGTAACTTGTTCAGTATGACTCCTCCTAGGGTGTCTCTGAGTCCTCTTAATTTATCTCACTGACAAAAAGCATGTTTTTAATCTGTCTGCATCACTGAACCGACTGAGAAAAGGGAGAGCACAAAATAGATTCTATTCCTTGTGAATTATTAAAGCAAGCTGTCAGCAACTATAAATCCTGCTAACGGATGACAGCCTCAGAAACAGAGAATACAATCTGTACAGCCTAGTGGAACAAAAGAAAGAAAATCACTTCTTGAATGGAAAACTGAAGAAATTCCTATTTAAATTTAGAACATGAATTTCAAGGCCATCCTGACAATCAACCCAAATCCAAATTAACCAATAAGTCCTGTTAAGCCATGGTTGGATAAAGTTTTACACCATTTTGTTGTTGTTGTTCTTGTCTTTCCTTAACATCTTACCTGGTTGAGATCAGAGTCAGCCAAAGTGATTTAAGCGATGTTTCAGAGGAAAAGTTTGTGGACACTTAATATAGATACCTTTTAAAGCCTTTGTAAAAAGGTGTAAAAATTGTATATAAAATAAATGTAATACTTTAACTACTAAATGAAACTAAAGTAAAGGATACTGAGTTCATGTGAGTTCCATTCTCCCTTTTGCCAATTCTAATTCATTGTCTGTTCATTTGGCAAGTGTTTGCTGGAGTCACACAATAATTTATTTCCTCTCTGTTCTTTTTGCAGCAAATACTGTTGGGAAGGTATTTAGAACTTTCTGGCCAGAAAAAGAATATGAAATAAATGTCTTTACTATGGTGTTAACCAAAATTTTTCTATTTCACCAGTTTGGGAGTTTCTTTTTATCCATCCTACATTAGTAAATGCCAGGGAGTAGCTAAATATTAATAATGTTGTTTTTCTTTTTCAAGAAACACCATGAGTTCCACAGACTCTCTGATTCAGAATGAACTCATGGCCTAACGTCCATGAGACACAGAGCACCAGATGTCTGGTCCAGAGCTGCCCTGCCTGGGGTGTGAAGGGGCCCCTCCCCTCTCTGAGCCTCGGTGGCCCCGCATTCGTATGACCTGAAGAGTAAATGCCTCCTGAAGTTTTGTACTCGAGGCATCTCACTCACCCAACCTGGTCCAGGCCCTGCTTCAATGTTACTACTTTGGTAAGCTTTATGACGCCAGAGCCAGCGAGTATGAAGGGCTTTCTTTATTCTGTCTCCTCACAGTGTAAGATGGGTGAAAACTTAAACAGCTCACCTTGCCTCCAAGATTAATCACACTCCCAAAGCCCAGCAATAGTGGATGTTTTCGACATGAGCTGCCTCAAGTTGGGGTTAAAGAAGCATTGTTGCACCAAGAGTATTCAGAAATTGCATCGAGGGCAGTGTCTGAATGCTGATACTGGATTGTTTTGCTCAACAGTGATCGCTCCTTTGGTTTCTGTCTTGTGCTTTGGCCCTGATTTTTGCTAACTGTGACTTTTGGCTTTAGTTCCTCTTGGGTTTCTGCCTCCTGGCTTCCGCCTTGTCTCAGTAGCAGAACTTCCAACTCTGACCATTAGCCATGTCCTTGATCTGGTTTGTCGTGTGGATTCTCTTTGGGTTTCCTGCCCTTTTTTCCTCACAGTCCTGGGCTAAGGTCTGGAGGCCAGTTCAAAATCCATGATGGTCACTGTGAGTATGTCCTGGAAGGGACAGAGGAGGCCAGAAAAACTTGTTTTCTAATGCTCTTTTCCTACCATATAAAACAGATTTTTTAAAATATATTTTGCCCTTCTGGAATGCATAGGTGTGTTACAAAAATTAACATCTGTGAAGCCTGTGTGGATTAATGTGCAAAGCATTCATGTAGAAGATTGCCAAGCTATTGCCTTGGCAACAACTCCACAATAGAAAAAGAAAACCTTTAACATAAGCTGTAATTACAAAGTAAGGCGGCTGTTTTTGTTTTTATCAACACAGCAACTCTGTAGTTCCAGGTGCCCGTTATCCCCTTCAAATTAACTACTGTGATAAATTATCAGTTATTTCATCTATTTCAGCAGTAAACCTCTGTCCAAAAAATTGTTTGGAGTTACCTTTTGGTATTCCCTTTATGACTGGTAGCAGGCACATTAAAAAAAAAAAAAAATCCTTAATGGTAAAAAGTCTTTGTCCTACCAAATGTGGGGGGAAATTTAGCCATAATCTAGGAACTATTGGAAAGAGAGACAGAGACAGTGACAAGGATGGATAGATAGATAGATAGATAGATAGATAGATAGATAGATAGATAATTATGTCTATCACTATCAGACCTAGTTCTAAAGTAATAAGGTAGATGTAATAAGGTAGTAATAAGGTAGTGTGCACATGCATGCATGCACGTGGCGCAAAGTGGAGGCAGGTGTATGCGTGAGGGAGTGAGAAAGAGAGAGAGAGAATATCCTAGGCATTCCAATTTGTTGGTGGAGTAGTGATTTTATTTCTCACCAAACAAAGGAAGTAAATCTAACAGGCTATGCATGCTACAACTTCCACTCTTGTCAGGAAAATTTCTCAGTTTCAGTCTTGATTGGAAGCAGAAATTTTTTTGAAACACAGATGATGTTGTCAGCTGGAAGGCAGAAGGTCTTGTGGGACACACCACAAGAGTGTCTTTCCTCCATCCAGGAGTCACAGTCTTGTCATCATCTCTGCTGCTGCAAACCAGCCAACATGGTTAGATCTACAGACTTGTGAACACTTTCAACTGGATTTTTGAGGAAAAGGTTATTCTCCAAACTGGTCAATTTGTTCCTAAGCTTCAAGCTGTCTATCCCTTCCCCATCCAAAACACTTCCTTTTTTTTCTGCTTCTACTAGTCTTCATTTCATTATTCTCTCCCTCAGACCCCTCTCTGACTCTATAAAGATAAGCAATTATTTTAGGCTTCAAACAAGATGCTGCCCCTTGGGGGACCTTCAAATGCAGTAAGTCTGGGAGAAGGTGGAGGATTTGCAGATCAACAGCTCCCTGGTCGATACTCTGGGATACTTTGCAGTTAAGACCAAGGGACTGATGCTCATAGTTTTACTACCTATAGAAAAATCTGCAAGTAAAGAGAAACCAAAGCCTCTCCCCTTGAGGAATCTGGTTGCTGCTTTCCTTCCCATTGGCAGATAATTCAATTTTCAGCTGCCCAAAAGAGAAACATTCTTGCTTTATGAATTCTGGTATTTCTTAACTCATACTGTGTATGATTCCAGACCAACATTAACAATGGACTGAATTCCCTGGGATTATAATACTCCCTGAATCCCAGGGGATCTGCCTGTCAGATTCTGGTGAGGACCACCTGAGGCTAAATCAGTATGAAGGCATTCATCCTGTGTTATTGCTCCTAATTCTCCATGGCACTCTTCAACTTCTTACTCTGTAATTGGCATACCTATCTTCCCAATTTGCCAGGACTGGTGATTTGCCACATTTCAGAAACTACTTTTATGTATGCCAGATTATACTGAGGTTCTATGTTCATGGGGTTTTTAAAATCTCTTTTAATCCCTTTGATTGATAGATTACTAAAATATTTCAGTGTGGATTTGTTGGGTCTGTTTTGCTGTTGCCTAAATTCAATTCAGTTTAATTTAGACCTGGAATTTTTACTACAGATAAATATAATCTTTAGTAAGAATTCCATAATTCCATATTTAAGGCTGCAAAGGGGTACATACAAATTTAAGGCATAGTTTACATTCTAATTGGGTAGATAATTCAAGCACAAAGAGAAACATAATATAGGACAGAGTAAGGTGTTGTGTCCTAACACATAGAAAGTTATTCATTTACTACTATTCTGTCATGTGTTGGCCGTCAGGAATGGGATACTGATGAGAAAAAAAAGATGAACAACACAAAGAAGGAAAAGGGCTCTATCAAAGAGTTCTTACCAAAGATAGGACTAACACTGAATTCTGAGAGGGGCCTGTGCTCCTCTAGCTACACCAGAACCCTCTAAATAGTGTAAAGTCAATCTGTTTTCAGGGTATAAGGGTGGAAAGCTATTACATTATTTTTGTAATGGTGAAATTCAAAGGATAGAAGAGACCTCACAGACCACTTGAGCCAACCTTCCAGAAGAGGCTGAATTCCCTCTTTGAACAGAAATGTCCCTGTATCAGGGAGAGCCCTTCCACTAAACAAACCCAGAAGTGATTCATTCACCTCCTATTGACTCAGCAGCAAATTCCCTCTTCAGACAACTCTGTTCAACTTTCTTACACTAAGAAAAAATCTGTTTCCCTAAAATCTACACCAGATGGACATCTAAACTCTTCCAAGAAAGCCCTTGGATGTTTGAAAACAGGTATTGTGACCCACCACCCAACTTGTTGCCTGTCTTATCCCACCACATTTTTCTCTTCTACAGCTAAATTCTCTCAATGGATATCCAGTTTCCTCAATGGATAGCCCCCTCACAATTCTTTTATTTTGTTAGAATGTAAAAATAATAAATGAATATTATAGAAAACACATAAAAGTATAAAGAAACAACCCTGGAAGTGTGTGATCTAGTTGGAAAGATAATGTGTGATAAGGATGCTATAAAAGCACAAAGGAAACTGTATGTGGCATAGTCCAGAGGTAGGAAAGTGCATGATATTTAGAAAACTGGAGGATCTCAATTTGGGAAATGATCTGTATGAGAGAGGGGTAAAAAATGAAACTAGAGATCTAGATGGACATAAACCAAATCACAAAGGACTCTATCTGTTAAGACATTTTATTTTTCTCCTAAAAGTTGTAGGGATACATGCCATTAATGTGTTTAAGGAAAGGAGAGATAAGATAAAATGTTTGTTTCTGAAAGGTCATTCTGCTGGCAGAGTGAAGAAAGAATTGAAAGGAGCAAGCTAGGATCAAGAAGAGATCAGTTGGGAGGTTATTGCAGATAAAGAAGTGATGAAAAACAGACTGGCAGCAATGTGGGAGTGGGAGAGAGGCATGGAAAAAATATTTAGGTGATAGAGTCATTATGATTGTGCTCAATCGAAATTTAGAAGTGAAAGGGTCTGGGAACTGAGTGCATGGCAATTTGAGGAACTGAAAGACTCAATGTGGCCAGAACAGAGTTCATTTCAGAGAAGTGGTAAGAAATGAGAGTAAAGGTATGATTGGGCCTGGTATAGGCCCTTGAAAGAGGGGTAAAGGAGTCAGAACTTCATACCCAGGACAATATGAAGGCTTTGAAGAATAGTCATCAGAAGAGTGTCCTAAGTAAGAGTTCCATTTTCAAAAAACATTCAGGTTTCAGTGTGGACAATGAATTTTACGGGAGGGGGTGAGATAGGAGGTAGAGATGAGAGTATTGCAATAATCCATCCACATGAGACAACATGGTAGCCTGGATGAGAATAGTAGGACTGGAGAGCAGTGGATTAGAAATACTTAGAATGAACTCCAACAGGACTTAGTTACTGATATGATTATAACATTATAACATAATACCTCAAGTCTAGTACACATCTACTATGTGCTTGGCAGTGTGCTCAGCAGTTGGTAGGGTGAGGTCAGACAGTAAGAAGCCATGGATAATTCTTAGCATTTTGATTTGGTCAACACAGAAGGTAAGGGCAGGGCAGGTTGAAAAGAAAGACAAAAGGTTCTAGTTGATGCAGGAATATCAAGGAACAGTGGAACATACATGTCTAAAGTTCAGAGAGAGATTGGGCTAGATTTGAGAATTATTAGCATATAGGTGGCAATTAAATAGATGAGAGCAGATGAGGTTCCTGGGAGAATGTGTGGGGTAAGAAGGGACTGTGGTCTAGAGTAAAACGCTAAAGAACAGAGGAAGTCGGTGACTTTTCCTGTTGACCCAGAAATGGTACTTAAGCCTGTAGCTGACAACTACTGGTTCTAAGTGCCTAACATTCTAAACATAAGTATCAATAATCTATGCTAAATGTTCCTTCTAGGACTTACTAAGAATTTCAGACTTGCCCCTACAATAGTCATCCCTTGAATAGATTTACCATGAAGCTAATGAAGCTCACTTGCACAGACTGTTTCTATTGTCTCAATAATATATTTACAAGTCACATGTTTTTATAAAGTTTGAAAAAGTGAAATACTTTAAATGCAACCATTAAGACTATTCCAACTTCTCTCCATCACACTTTCCTAGAAACATTTGGTATAACAGGTTTTTGAGTTCTTCTAAGGGGATGTTGAGTTGGGGACTCATTTAGTTTGGGTTTAGTGGGGTATTTTTATGTAGGTCATAGTCACTTCCATGTATAGTTAAGTTATTGCTTGCTGCACTAGTAGAGGAGAAATGTTCGTTTCACCACGCCAATTCACTCAGAATTGTGACAAAATAATGCATGACCAGAGGACATATAGTGATATGAACACTGCACTTGGCACTGGAAATACATAAGAGGCAAAGAAAGACAATATGAACTGTTTCGAACTAGAAGCTAGTCCTTTGGAAAATTCTTCCAAATCTTACAAATCATGTATGAAACTAATTTGACCAAGGTTTTCCCAAATTTGACAAAAATCCTAAAAATGTATATAACTATTCCTATAATGAGTTGTGAAAGTTTATCCTTTGAAGAATCAAAGGGTAAAAGAATACACAGTCAAAATTATATTTAAGGAATTAATTTAAGGCTGGGCACAGTGGCTCACACCTGCAATCCCAGCACTTTGGGAGGCCAAGGCAGATGGATCATTTGAGGTCAGGAGTTCAAGACCAGCCTGGACAACATGGTGAAATCCTGTCGCTACTAAAAATACAAAAATTAGCGAGGCAGTAGTGGTGCATGCCTGTAATCCTAGCTACTAAGAAGGCTGAGGCAGGAGACTCACTTGAGCCTGGGAGGCAGAGGTTGCAGTGAGTCAAGATCATACCACTGTACTCCAGTCTAGTTGACAGAGTGAGGGCCCTGTCTCAAAAAAATAAAATAAAATAAAATAAAATAAGAAAAGAAAAGAAAAAAAAAGAAATTAATTTAAAGACATGTCTTTTTTCCGAATTTCTTGTAGTAATTGTCAGGTTTCCAAAATGTGTAATTTAGTATGATCATTACTAAAAAATAAATAGAAAAAGCATAGAGGTATTTATTTATTTACTGTATTATTTTTGTAGAAAAGGTGTCTTGCTATGCTGCCCAGGCCGATCTCAAACTCCTGGCCTCAAGTTATCCTCCTGCCTCACCCTCCCGAAGTGCTGGGATTACAGGCATGAGCCACTAAACCTGGCAAAAAGCATAGATTTAAACTCAACAATCACTAATTATGTTAAATGTAATTGATCTAAACACACCAAATAAAAAGCAGAGATTGTCAGATTGGATAACATCAAAAAATAACTGCATGCTATCTATAAGAAACCCACTTTAAATTTAAAAAGCAGATCGGTTAAAAGTGAAAGGATTAAAAAAGATCTTCCATGCTAACACTCATTAAAAGAAATCTAGAATAGTTGTATTAATATCAGATAAAGTGCATTTCAAAGAATTAGCTGGAATAAAGAGGGTCATTTTTAATGATAAAGGAAGCAATCTATTAAGAGGACATGACAATTCTAAATGTTTTTATACCTATTATCAGAGAGCTTCAAAATACATGAAGCAAAAACTGATAATACTGGAAAAACAAATAAATAAATCCACGGTGAAAGTTGAAGATTTCAACACCCTTCTCTCAATAATTGAAAGTGGATGAAAAATCATGAAATACATAGAACACTCAAACAGCACTATCAACAAACCTGACCTAACTAATGTTTTAGAAGACTCCATCCAACATTCACAGAATACAGGTGGTCCCTGACTTACAGTGAGTTACAGTTTTTCAGCTTCAAGATGGTGCAAAAGCCATACACATTCAGTAGAAATCCTACTTAGAATTTTGAATTTTTATCTTTTCGCAGGCTAGTGATATGCGGTACTATACTCTCTCAATACTGGGCAGGAGCAGCAAGCCAAAGCTCCCAGTCAGTGACAAGATCACAAGAATAAACAATCAATACTCTATAGCATACTCTGTTGCCAGGTGATTTTCCCAATTGTGGTCATATGTAAGTGTCCTGAGCGTGTTTAAGGTAGGTTAGGTGAATTAAATACATTTTCAACTTAATATATTTTTAACTCACAATAGGTCTATTGGGACATAACCCCATCATAAGTTAAGGAGGAACATCTGCACACATTTTTTTTTTAACAAATGCACATGCAACATTTACCAGGTATATTCATTTCCTAGGGCCACCATAACAAAATACCATAAACTAGGTGACTTAAAACAACATAAATTTGTTATCTTCTAGTTCTGAAGGCTAGAAGCCTAAAATCAAGGTATTGGCAAAGTTGGTTTCTTCTGGAGGTCCTGAGGGAAAATCTGCTTCATGCCCTCTTTCCTAGCTTTTGGTGGTTACCAGCAGTCCTTGGTGTTCCTTGCTTTGTAGGTATGTCACTACAATCTCTGCCTCTGCCATCACATGGCATTCTTGCTGTATGTGTCTGTGTCCACATTTCTCTCTTCTCACCAGAACAGTCATTGGATTAGGGTCCACCCTAATCCAGTATGACCTCATCTTAACTTGACTACATCTACATCTGCAAAGACCTTATTTTCAAGTAAAGTCACATTGACAGGTACGAGGGGTTAGGACTTAAACATGTATTTTGAGGGAACGCAATTTAACCTGCAAGACCATACATTTAAAAGGATTGAAATAACACATATTCTCTGACCACGATGAAATTAAATTTAAAAATCAATAACAAAAATGCATTTAGAAAATCTCCAAATATTTGGAAACTAGACAACACTTCTAAAGAACAAACCATGAGTGAAATTAGAAATTAAGCTGAATGAAGATAAACACTCTGATTGGCTACAGCATGGTGTTTGCCTTATTTGAACATGGTTCAAACAGTTGGCTATGTTTGACTGGCTAAAACTCAGTAATTAGCACAAGTGTAGGCTGGGTCTGTTTACACCTCCACTTGTTACAGTACACAGTGAACAGAGAAACCTTTAGAATGAACTTAAAATATGTAAGGAGGCAGCTTTAGGCTAACCTTGATTTAACAACACAATATATTAAAATCTGTTAGATACAGCCAAGGAGTTTTAGGGGCATCAGAGGTTTAAGAGCTTATAGAGTAAGAATGCTTGTATTTGGAAAGCAGAAGGGTTTATTTTTTTATTTTATTTTATTTTATTTTTTATCAAGATTCCCAATTTTCTTTTTTTTTTTTTTTAAATTTATTTATTATTATTGTACTTTAAGTTGTAGGGTACATGTGCATAACGTGCAGGTTTGTTACATATGTATACTTGTGCCATGTTGGTGTGCTGCACCCATCAACTCATCATTTACATCAGGTATAACTCCCAATGCAATCCCTCCCCCCTCCCCCCTCCCCATGATAGGCCCCTGTGTGTGATGTTCCCCTTCCTGAGTCCAAGTGATCTCATTGTTCAGTTCCCACCTATGAGTGAGAACATGCGGTGTTTGGTTTTCTGTTCTTGTGATAGTTTGCTAAGAATGATGGTTTCCAGCTGCATCCATGTCCCTACAAAGGACGCAAACTCATCCTTTTTGATGGCTGCATAGTATTCCATGGTGTATATGTGCCACATTTTCTTAATCCAATCTGTCACTGATGGACATTTGGGTTGATTCCAAGTCTTTGCTATTGTGAATAGTGCTGCAATAAACATACGTGTGCATGTGTCTTTATAGCAGCATAATTTATAATCCTTTGGGTATATACCCAGTAATGGGATGGCTGGGTCATATGGTACATCTAGTTCTAGATCCTTGAGGAATCGCCATACTGTTTTCCATAATGGTTGAACTAGTTTACAATCCCACCAACAGTGTAAAAGTGTTCCTATTTCTCCACATCCTCTCCAGCACCTGTTGTTTCCTGACTTTTTAATGATCGCTATTCTAACTGGTGTGAGATGGTATCTCATTGTGGTTTTGATTTGCATTTCTCTGATGGCCAGTGATGATGAGCATTTTTTCATGTGTCTGTTGGCTGTATGAATGTCTTCTTTTGAGAAATGTCTGTTCATATCCTTTGCCCACTTTTTGATGGGGTGGTTTGTTTTTTTCTTGTAAATTTGTTTGAGTTCTTTGTAGGTTCTGGATATTAGCCCTTTGTCAGATGAGTAGATTGCAAAAATTTTCTCCCATTCTGTAGGTTGCCTGTTCACTCTGATGGTAGTTTCTTTTGCTGTGCAGAAGCTCTTTAGTTTAATGAGATCCCATTTGTCAATTTTGGCTTTTGCTGCCGTTGCTTTTGGTGTTTTAGACATGAAGTCTTTGCCCATGCCTATGTCCTGAATGGTACTACCTAGGTTTTCCTCTAGGATTTTTATGGTATTAGGTCTAACATTTAAGTCTCTAATCCATCTTGAATTAATTTTCGTATAAGGAGTAAGGAAAGGATCCAGTTTCAGCTTTCTACTTATGGCTAGCCAATTTTCCCAGCACCATTTATTAAATAGGGAATCCTTTCCCCATTTCTTGTTTCTCTCAGGTTTGTCAAAGATCAGATGGCTGTAGATGTGTGGTATTATTTCTGAGGACTCTGTTCTGTTCCATTGGTCTATATCTCTGTTTTGGTACCAGTACCATGCTGTTTTGGTTACTGTAGCCTTGTAGTATAGTTTGAAGTCAGGTAGCGTGATGCCTCCAGCTTTGTTCTTTTGACTTAGGATTGTCTTGGAGGTGCGGGCTCTTTTTTGGTTCCATATGAACTTTAAAGCAGTTTTTTCCAATTCTGTGAAGAAACTCATTGGTAGCTTGATGGGGATGGCATTGAATCTATAAATTACCTTGGGCAGTATGGCCATTTTCACGATATTGATTCTTCCTATCCATGAGCATGGTATGTTCTTCCATTTGTTTGTGTCCTCTTTTATTTCACTGAGCAGTGGTTTGTAGTTCTCCTTGAAGAGGTCCTTTACATCCCTTGTCAGTTGGATTCCTAGGTATTTTATTCTCTTTGAAGCAATTGTGAATGGAAGTTCATTCCTGATTTGGCTCTCTGTTTGTCTGTTACTGGTGTATAAGAATGCTTGTGATTTTTGCACATTAATTTTGTATCCTGAGACTTTGCTGAAGTTGCTTATCAGCTTAAGGAGATTTTGGGCTGAGACAATGGGGTTTTCTAAATATACAATCATGTCATCTGCAAACAGGGACAGTTTGACTTCTTCTTTTCCTAACTGAATACCCTTGATTTCTTTCTCTTGCGTAATTGCCCTAGCCAGAACTTCCAACACTATGTTGAATAGGAGTGGTGAGAGAGGGCATCCCTGTCTTGTGCCAGTTTTCAAAGGGAATTTTTCCAGTTTTTGCCCATTCAGTATGATATTGGCTGTGGGTTTGTCATAAATAGCTCTTATTATTTTGAGGTACGTTCCATCAATACCGAATTTATTGAGCGTTTTTAGCATGAAGGGCTGTTGAATTTTGTCAAAAGCCTTTTCTGCATCTATTGAGATAATCATGTGGTTCTTGTCTTTGGTTCTGTTTATATGCTGGATTATGTTTATTGATTTGCGAATGTTGAACCAGCCTTGCATCCCAGGGATGAAGCCCACTTGATCATGGTGGATAAGCTTTTTGATGTGTTGCTGAATCCGGTTTGCCAGTATTTTATTGAGGATTTTTGCATCGATGTTCATCAAGGATATTGGTCTAAAATTCTCTTTTTTTGTTGTGTCTCTGCCAGGCTTTGGTATCAGGATGATGTTGGCCTCATAAAATGAGTTAGGGAGGATTCCCTCTTTTTCTATTGATTGGAATAGTTTCAGAAGGAATGGTACCAACTCCTCCTTGTACCTCTGGTAGAATTCAGCTGTGAATCCATCTGGTCCTGGACTTTTTTTGGTTGGTAGGCTATTAATTATTGCCTCAATTTCAGAGCCTGCTATTGGTCTATTCAGGGATTCAACTTCTTCCTGGTTTAGTCTTGGAAGAGTGTAAGTGTCCAGAAAATTATCCATTTCTTCTAGATTTTCCAGTTTATTTGCGTAGAGGTGTTTATAGTATTCTCTGATGGTAGTTTGTATTTCTGTGGGGTCGGTGGTGATATCCCCTTTATCATTTTTAATTGCGTCAATTTGATTCTTCTCTCTTTTCTTCTTTATTAGTCTTGCTAGTGGTCTGTCAATTTTGTTGATCTTTTCAAAAAACCAACTCCTGGATTCATTGATTTTTTGGAGAGTTTTTTGTGTCTCTATCTCCTTCAGTTCTGCTCTGATCTTAGTTATTTCTTGCCTTCTGCTAGCTTTCGAATGTGTTTGCTCTTGCTTCTCTAGTTCTTTTAATTGTGATGTTAGAGTGTCAATTTTAGATCTTTCCTGCTTTCTCTTGTGGGCATTTAGTGCTATAAATTTCCCTCTACACACTGCTTTAAATGTGTCCCAGAGATTCTGGTATGTTGTATCTTTGTTCTCATTGGTTTCCAAGAACATCTTTATTTCTGCCTTCATTTCGTTATGTACCCAGTAGTCATTCAGGAGCAGGTTGTTCAGTTTCCATGTAGTTGAGCGGTTTTGATTGAGTTTCTTAGTCCTGAGTTCTAGTTTGATTGCACTGTGGTCTGAGAGACAGTTTGTTATAATTTCTGTTCTTGTACATTTGCTGAGGAGTGCTTTACTTCCAATTACGTGGTCGATTTTGGAGTAAGTACAATGTGGTGCTGAGAAGAATGTATATTCTGTTGATTTGGGGTGGAGAGTTCTATAGATGTCTATTAGGTCTGCTTGCTGCAGAGATGAGTTCAATTCCTGGATATCCTTGTTAACTTTCTGTCTCGTTGATCTGTCTAATGTTGACAGTGGAGTGTTGAAGTCTCCCATTATTATTGTATGGGAGTCTAAGTCTCTTTATAAGTCTCTAAGGACTTGCTTTATGAATCTGGGTGCTCCTGTATTGGGTGCATATATATTTAGGATAGTTAGCTCTTCCTGTTGAATTGATCCCTTTACCATTATGTAATGGCCTTCTTTGTCTCTTTTGATCTTTGATGGTTTAAAGTCTGTTTTATCAGAGACTAGTATTGCAACCCCCGCTTTTTTTTGTTCTCCATTTGCTTGGTAAATCTTCCTCCATCCCTTTATTTTGAGCCTATGTATGTCTCTGCGTGTGAGATGGGTCTCCTGAATACAGCAGACTGATGGGTCTTGACTCTTTATCCAGTTTGCCAGTCTGTGTCTTTTAATTGGAGCATTTAGTCCATTTACATTTAAGGTTAAGATTGTTATGTGTGAACTTGATCCTGCCATTATGATATTAACTGGTTATTTTCTCAGAAACTCTCCAAGCCAGAAGAGAGTGGGGGCCAATATTCAACATTCTTAAAGAAAAGAATTTTAAACCCAGAATTTCATATCCAGCCAAACTAAGTTTCATAAGTGAAGGGGAAATAAAATCCTTTACAGATAAGCAAATGCTTAGAGATTTTGTCACCACTAGGCCTGCCTTACAAGAGACCCTGAAGGAAGCACTAAACATGGAAAGGAACAACCGGTACCAGCCATTGCAAAAACATGCCAAAATGTAAAGACCATCGAGGCTAGGAAGAAACTGCATCAAGCAGAAGGGTTTAAAACGAATGATTTAAGTTTGCACCTTAAGAAACTATTAAGAGAGAAAGAAAAGCCCAAAATAAGCATAAAAAGGAATTAAAATAAAAATAGAAATCAATGAAATGGAACACAAAAAAGCAGTAAAGAAAAACCAGGGAAATAAAATAAAAACCCCAGTTCTATGGGGAAAAAAATCAATAAAATTAATAAACTCTAGCTAATCAGCTAAAGAAGGGAAAACAAATAAATTGCCAATATCAGGAATGAGAGAGGAAATATCACTACAGATTCTATAGTCATTAAAAGGAAAATTAGGAGCAACTTTATGCCAATAAATTCTTCAACTTAGATAAAATGAACAAATTCTTTGGAGGACACAAATAACCACAGCTCACCTAAGAAGAATTAGCTAACCTAGATTGCCCCATATCTTTATTATTATTATTATTATTATTGAGACAGTCTTACTCTGTTTCCCAGGCTGGAGTGCAGCAGTACGATCTCAGCTCATTGCATCCTCAACCTCCGGGTCTCAAGGCATCCTCCCACCTCAGCCTCCCAAATAGCTGGAACTACCGGCACATACCACCACACCCAACTAATTTTTGCATTATTTTTGTAGAGACAGGGTTTCACCCTGTTCCCCAGGCTTGTCTCAAATTCCCCATATCTTTTTAAAAAATTGAATTCACAGTTAAATTTCCAAACACACGCATCTTTAAGTTACTTTTTAATGTTGATTTATATATTTTAACTTTTTTCTCTAGTTGTTTTTAAAATCTTTATCTTTTGTGTCCTGTAGTCTCGCTATAATGTTGTCCGGTGTATTTTTTAGCATGGGATCCATTGTGTTTCCTCAATCTGAGGGTTGATGGCTTTCATCAATTCTGGAAATTTCTAAGTCATACAGTCAAACATAGGACTATTCACTCTTCACATCAGCAGTTTAAGGTTCCCTTTTTGTGTCTACAGCCGCAGAACATACTCAAGCACACAGCTCTCACCTAGCTCAAATTCCAGTTCCCATAGGCCCTAAATTATTATAACTTTTCTAAATTTAGGTAGATTCTTTTTATAAACAACCAGTACCCTGTCTCTAACTTTAATTAGTAGAATATTGAAAAAATACAATCCTGAAGTAGACACATTTTGGAGTATCTGCAGAGTCCATACCCCTTCTTTGTATTTGATGTCTCACTTTCAACCCCTGTGACTCTATTGTATCATAGTACCTGTATTAGTCAGGGTTCTCTAGAGAGACAGAACTAATAGGATACATACATACATACATATATATACGTGTGTGTGTGTATATATACATACATGAGTTTATTAAGGAGTACTGATGCACATGATCACAAGGTGAAGTCCCACAATAGGCCGTCTGAGGCAAGCTGAGGAGCAAGGAAGCCAGTCTGAGTCCCAAAATATCAAAAATAGGGAAGCCAACAGTGCAGCCTTCAGTCTGTGGTGGAAGGCCCAAGAGTCTCAAAGCTGAAGAATTTGGAATCTGATGTTTGAGGGCAGGAAGCATCCAGGACAGGAGAAAGATGTAGGGGAGAAGACTAAACCAGTCAGTCCTTCCACGTTTCTCTGCTGCTTTTATTCTAGCCTCACTGGCAGCTGATTAGATGGTGCCCACCCAGATTGAGGGTGGGTCTACCTCTCCTAGTTCACTGACTCAAATGTTAATCTCTTTGGGCAATACCCTCACAGACACACCCAGGAACAATATTTGGCATCCTTCAATTCAATCAAGTTGACAGTATTAACCATCATAGTACCTCTTCTCTCTTAATTAAACTGAAACAAAGGTGGGCACCTAGCTCAAACTGAGTTCCCTTTTTTAGAGTAAGTCAGTTTATAGAAGGCAGAAAGAGAAAAAAGAAAATGTAACCAAGGCCTTTTGAAGGAGAGGCAGTAGGATGAGGATCAGAAACACATAATTAATATTGTCCTGAGAACTGACACACTTCCTAAAAAATTAGATTCCACAGGATTTTAATCCCCAAAAAACCATGCAGTTTACTTAAGTAAGATAGTTGGTGTGGAGATATTTTGGTTGAACCAGAAAATCAGAGCATTTTAATTTTCTAGTCATAGGCCCTGAATCTAGTCTAGTTTAATTTTCTAGTCATAGGCCCTGAATCTGAGTCTGATTGTGGGAGATAAAGAAATTTTTACTTTCTTTTACAATAGTAAGTTTGCCATTTGTGATAGTTAATACTGAGTGTCAACTTGATTAGATTGAAGGATGCAAAGTATTGATCCTGGGTGCATCTGTGAGGGTGTTGCCAAAGGAGATTAACATTTGAGTCAGCAGGCTGGGAAAGGCAGACCGACCCTTAATATGGTGGGCACCATCTAATCAGCTGCCAGCAAATATAAAGCAGGCAGAAAAACATGGAAAGGTGAGACTGGCCCAGCCTTCTAGTCTGCATCTTTCTTCCATGCTGGATGCTTCCTGCCCCCGAATATCAGACTCCATGTTCTTCAGTTTTGAGACGTGGACTGGCTCTCCTTGTTCCTCAAGCTTGCAGACAGCCTATTGTGAGATCTTGTGATCATGTGCATTCATGCTGAATAAGCTACCACATATATATTATACATATATATATTTTATATATATATCCTATTAGTATTTTTTTTTTGAGACTCGCTTTTTTTTTTTTGAGACAACAGAGTCTCGCTCTGTTGCCCAGGCTGGAGTGCAGTGGCACTATCTCGGCTCATGGCAACCTCCGCCTCCTGAGTTCAAGCTATTCTCCTGCCTCAGCCTCCCAAGTAGCTGGGATTACAGGTGTGCACCACCACACTCAGCTAATTTTTGTATATTTATTAGAGACGGGGTTTCACCATGTTGGCCTGGCTGGTCTCAAACTCCTGACCTCAGTTCATCCGCCTGCCTTGGCCTCCCAAAGTGCTGGGCTTACAGGCAGGAGCCATCACGCCCAGCTCTATCCTATTAGTTCTGTCCCTCTCAGAAACCCTGACTAATACACCATATTTTGTGTGGCACAGTTGTGTCAATTACCAATTAGAGTTCTATATTCGGTACCATAGATCTTGTTTTTTTGTTTTTGGTTTTGTTTTTTGTTTTGTTTTGTTTTGTTTTGTTTTTGAGATGCAGTCCCACTTTGTTGCCCATGCTGGGGTGCAGTGGTGCGATCTTGGCTCACTGCAACCTCTGCCTCCCAGGTTCGAGCGATTCTCCTGCCTCAGCCTCCCAAGTAGCTGGGACTACAGGTGCACACCACCACGCTGGGCTAATTTTTGTATTGTAGTAGAGACAGGGTTTCACCATGTTGACCAGGCTGAACTCCTGACCTCAAGTGATCCACTCATCTCAGCCTCCCAAAGTGCTGGAATTATAGGCATAAGCCACTGCACCTGGCCTGATCTTGTTTTTAGAGGAATTTCTCATAAGATGTTGTTAGCAAACTGTCTTATTAGTGGCTTGTATTTTTTTTTTTAAATCAATTCTGTTCTATGAATGTTGTAGCAGAAAGTAGAGGATGGCTCAATGGGAGACTGCTACCTTGACATCCTTTCTTCTATCTCTACATATAGAAGTCTATAGATAGTCTACGACTATCTTGACATCCTTTCTTCCATTCACTTTTACAAAGCAAATCTATCAATAATGCTGTCTGATTATCTGAACTCTGACTTTTCCACTGTCATAAATAAGATTTTCCAAAATAAATTTCTTCTTAACAAAAAATTTCTAGCTTCACAGATTTCAAGAATATTCTTCCAAACCTATACATAATCTCACATTATCTTTAATCACTTTAACTCACCCATTAGTAAAATGATTATTTTCCATCAGTTCCTCTATCTAGAATGCTTTTCATTTTATATATATATATACACATATATACAAAATTATTATTATTATATTTTTTGAGATGGCGTCTTGTTCTTGTTGCCCAGGCTGGAGTGCAGTGGCACGATCTCAGCTCACTGCAACCTCCATCTCCCGGGTTCAAGCGATTCTCCTGCCTCAGCCCTCCTGGGTAGCTGGGACTACAGGCACGCATCACCACGCCCAGCTAATTTTGTATTTTTAGTAGAGACAGGATTTCTCCATGTTGGTCAGGCTGGTCTCAAACTCCTGACCTCAGGTGATCCACCTGCCTCAGCCTCCCAAAGTGCTGGGATTACAGGCATGAGCCACCACACCCGGCCTTCATTATATTTTTATAACAAAATCTAGCTCCCTATTCCAGAATAAATGCCCCTGGAAAAGTCTCAGATATAGCCTAGTACTTGTAATTGTAAGTATGTGACTAGCATGGGCAAAAGCATTAGAATGTTTCGCTCAGACAATTCACTGGAAGATGAATCACACATACTCCTTTTTCCTCCTTTGGACAGTTAGTGGTCAAAAGTCCTAGAGTGCAGCTTAGGGCCATTCCTGGCTTGATTTGCTCAGTGACCACAAGAATGGTTTCACTACCTGTTCTTTAGTCTCAACAAGCAGAAATAAAAATTCTACTTCCTTTATGGGCAAGAGCATTAATATGAATGTGTTGGTAAAACAATTTGAGGTTTCAAATGATCAAAAAGAGAGGAAAGAGTCAAACTGTGAGTCTTGGAAGGAAAAGGAAGGTGATATAGCCTGAATATTTGTTCCCTCCAAATCCTACATCAAAATTTGATCCCCAGTGTTGGAAGTGGGGGCTGGTAGGAGGCATTTGGGTCCTAGGGGCAGATCCCTTATGAATGACTTGGTGCCATCCTCTTGCTAATGAGTGAGTGTTCGCTCTATTAGTTTGTGGGGGAACTGATTGTTAAAAAGAGCCTGGCACCTCTTCTTTTCTCTTGCTTCCCTCCTCTCGCCATGTGATACCTGATCCCCTTCACTTTCTGCCTTAAGTGGAAGCTTCTTGAGGTTCCTTGCCAGAAGCAGATGCTGGTGGCAACCTACTTATACAGCCTGCAGAACTGTGAGCCAAATAAACGTCTTTTCTTTATATATTACCTAACCTGAGGTACTCCTTTATAGCAATGCAAAATGGACTAAGAGAGAAGGTTATTATAATTCCAAGAGATTGAAGAGCCTCTGCTTCTGCTTCTCAATAGTATTGCTGAAATCTTAGAAAGGAGTGCTCACACACATTTCTCTCAATTCCTGATTATTTCACCAATGGCAGGAGAAGTTAGGCCAAATCATGCACACTAATTTTGCTTTTAAAATTGGAGTCAGAGGCCAGGTGCAGTGGCTCATGCCTGTAATTCCAGCACTTTGGGAGGCCGAGGTGGGCAGATCACGAGGTCAGGAGATCAAGACCATCCTGGCTAAAACGGTGAAACCCCATCTCTACTAAACATACAAAAAATTAGCCAGGTGTGGTGGCAGCCGCCTGTAGTCCCAGCTACTCAGGAGGCTGAGGCAGGAGAATGGCGTGAACCCAGGAGGCAGAGCTTACAGTGAACCAGGATCATGCCACTGCACTCCAGCTTGGGTGGCAGAGTGAGACTCCGTCTCAAAAAAAAAAAAAAAAATTCAAGTCAGAGACAATGATCAGTATAAATATTCAAGTAGAATTCATACTAAGTTCATATAATCTCAACTACAGATCAGCATTACATGCCAGGACCAAAATAGGGAAGGAGGTGACCAAAAAAAAAAAAAAAAGGAAAGATAAGATGCAGGTACAGTATTAATAACTTCAAACTTTATTTTCTTAGATAAAGCAGATTAGAGTAAGTGCATGCATATACTATTCACACCTGAATCTACCACCCCTCATACTCAACTCCATCATCCTCATAAAAAGAAAAAAATATTAAAAGTTTAATTGCTCACAATTTAAATGATTAATAAATTACATTAAATCATCCTCAATAAACATTAATTCTATTAATTATTCTTTAGTCCCAAGTATGATCCATTAAGAGAAGAAGGGAGAAAAGGGAGTAGAGAGTAGGCAATAAAAAAGAAAATGGTAAATAGTAAAGAGAAATAAAGGAGAGAAAGGGGGAAAAATAATGAAGGAGGTGAAGAGTAACAAAAAGAAAGTCAAATATATCAAAACAATTGGAACGAGTACAGATAACAGCAATTTTTTTAAAAAACTGAAGTAATTATAAAATGTCTCTCCCTCACTTTCTTTTTGCCTCCTTCTTCATTGAATTTGTAATAATCTTTTAATTTAAATGTTAATAATAGGGGACATATAACACTTGAATTTTTAAAAATATTTTAATTTAAATTTTAAGAAATTTTAAAAATATAGTTCCCTAAATATTAAAAAATTCAAATGAGGTCTCATTTGACCAAGTGTGCTAACTCTGCTTTTTGCACCTTTTGAAAGGCATCATGATACAGTTTGTAAAGTTAAAATATAGGAATTTTTCAAAATTCCTTTTTCACCAGAAAATGAACTCTGAGCTTGTATTTAAGGATATGTCAACTGCTATCTCTTTGAAACAAAGAAATGAAAAAAAAAAAGGAGAAGAAAAAGAGTACTACTGCCCAATGCCTGGTAGCTAAAATATAATGAAGCTCTTGTGGTTTTTTGCAGGGGGAAAAGCAGAGGGTTAAACGGTCAGCCACCACCTCCAAATTTTTCTGTCAAGTAAGTCTGTTAAAATGTTAAATCAGCCGGGCACGGTGGCTCACGACTATAATCCCAGCACTTTAGGAGGCCGAGGCAGGTGGATCACCTGAGATCAGGAGTTCCAGACCAGCCTGACGAATATGGTGAAACCTTGTCTCTACTAAAAATACAAAAATTAGCCGACCATGGTGGCATGCGCCTGTAGTCCCAGCTACTCAGGACACTGAAACGGGAACATCGCTTGAACCGGAGAGATGGAGGTGGCAGTGCGCCAAGATCACGCCATTCACTCCAGCCTGGGCGACAAAGCAAGACTCCGTTTAAAAAAAAAAAAAGTTGGCCGGGCGCGGTGGCTCAAGCCTGTAATCCCAGCACTTTGGGAGGCCGAGACGGGCGGATCACGAGGTCAGGAGATCGAGACCATCCAGGCTAACACGGTGAAACCCCGTCTCTACTAAAAAAATACAAAAAACTAGCCAGGCGAGGTGGCGGGCGCCTGTAGTCCCAGCTACTCGGGAGGCTGAGGCAGGAGAATGGTGTAAACCCGGGAGGCGGAGCTTGCAGTGAGCTGAGATCCGGCCACTGCACTCCAGCCTGGGCGACAGAGTGAGACTCTGTCTCAAAAAAAAAAAAAAAAAAAAAAAGTTAAATGAGTGCACATGGAGGAAAAGCTGCTGGTTGTTGTGGCCATTATTCCCTATACTACCTATAGCAGCAACCAGAGCAACATTACTTAATGTAAAAAAACATTTTAATTTATCAAATGAAACCTACAGCAAAGATTCTATCCTACATGAACATGAAGATCATGCCTAGTGATTGCTTCACAAGGTTCAACTATTTAAACTTTCATTTCTTAATAGGTCATATTTTCCTACTTCTATGCCTATATTAACAAACTATAAATTCCTATTCAATTGTTATATAAAAGCTCTACTGTGACAGGATTGGTGCTGAGATTTTTCGGTACAGATTCTCGATCTGCAGAAGAAGATACCTAGAGTGCCTTTACTACAGAATGGGGCTCATTAGGTCAAGTTTGAAAGAGACATTGATTAATATCCTATCTCCTAGACAAATGTTTCTTATTTAAGCAAATTATGAACTCACTTTAAAGGGAAGTGTCCAAAAAAATCTATATTCATATAATACTATTTTACCTTTTAAACACACAATTATGAAACCCAAAGAAATTTATAAATATATACAATAAACACATTAAAACAAAATTAGGAAAACTCAAATTTGCAACCTTCATTTAATGGGTGATGTTGGTTTGCTGAAAATAGATCTCTGATCTCTAATGTAGAAAAACAGAAACTCGGATCCGGTTTTAAAATATACTCTTTCTCAGCCAGTGGCGGTGGTTCAGGCCTGTATTCCTGCAATTTGAGAGGCTGAGGCGAGAGGATCACTTGTGCCTAGGAGTTTGAGACCAGCCTGGGCAACAAAGTAAGATCCTGTCTCTACAAAAAATTAAAAATTAGCCGGGCTGGGTGGCATGTCCCTGTAGTCCCAGGTAGTTGGGAGGCTGAAATGGGAGAATCCTTTGAGCCCAGGAGTTCGAGGCTACAGTGAGCTATGATCACACTACTGCATTCCAGCCTGGGTGACAGAGCAAGACTCTGTCTCAATTAAAATAAATAAATAAAAAAAAGTTAAAAAAAAATACTGTCTCCCACCTGTGAAAAAGATTCCCCATATTATATAGAATGAAGTTTAGCTCCTTAGCATGGCACTCAAGTCAGATCCTTTCCAACCTCATTTCTCTCTGCGTTCCTCACTCAACTTTCATCACCTTCCAGCTGGATGACTTGCCACTCTTACAAAAAAACCCAGTCCTCTCGTGGACCTCTGACTGTGCCCATGCTGACTTCTCAGCCACCACTCTTCTCTGCCTACCAACATTCTAATTTTGCTCTTAGATTCAGCTTCAAAGCCATCTGCTCCATAAAGCCATCTCCCAGTTTCCTGGTCTTATTAACAACTACACCTTCCCCTGAGTTTCCAGAGTGCATTGCTCATATTTGTTTTTATGTTCCCTGGAAATATTAGCTGTTCATAGATCTATCTTCCTCATTACACTGTTAACCTTGGGGGGGGGGAAATACATGCACAGCTTTATTGACCTATAATCCCATAGAATTCACTCATTTAAACTACGCAATTGAATGATTTTTAGTATATTCACAAAACTGTAAAACCATCATCACAAACAATTTTAGAACATTTTTTCTACCTCAAAAGGAAATCCTATACCCATTAGCAATCACTCCTTACTCCCCTACTCCCAGCCCTAGGCAGCCCTTACACTACTTTCTGTCTTTATAGATTTGCATATTCTGGGCATTTCATATAAATGGAATCATCCAATATGTGGTGTTTTGTGTACATGTCATCTTCTAAAGGCAGAGATCAAGTTCTATTCATAGATGGAAAAGTAAATGAGCAGGATCTATGAAAATGAGTTTGCAATCAGACCTGAGTTAAAAATCTCAATTCAGCTATTTACTAGTTGTGTGACTTTGAGCAAGTCATTTCATCTCTCTGAATACCAGTTTACTCATTGTAAAATGGGGATAACAATCCTTCCCTTGAAAGATGGTTATGAAAATTAGGAAGAAGATATGAAAAAAGTTCCTAGAAATGGGTTTGCTCAATAAACAGAAGGTGTTATTTGTATTTATCTTTGTATATCCACAGTATCTGGCATAATGGGTAGTAATGTGTATTGATTAATTAATTCATTAATGATGAAGAACTTGAATGCCTTTCCTTCAGCATGCTAATAGACTTTTAACAACTTAGGGGAAGGAGCTAAAGTTAGCAGGGCAAAATCTTTCCTGGAAGATGTAAACTAGTTTCCATTTGTTTCCAGCTACTGTTCTCCCTCAGAAGAAGACAAACCTGGCCAATGGACCAGTGAGACAACAGAGCCAATCAACAAATCTAGGATCTGAAATCAGAGGGAATCCAGTTGGGTTCTAGCCCTGATACTGCATTCTGAAGTCACTTAGAAATAAAATCAGCTCCATCCATCTCAACTTCTGGTTTCGTTTGCATACACTTCACCTAATAATCATTTTTGCTTTCCCTATTATGGGACTAACAAACCTGAATCTCACCTGAGCAATGTTTGAATTCTCCTTAAGACAGTTGAGCAATACCATCTGAATCATGAATAAAGAAAAGTACATAAAGGGAAAGGCACAGAATAGGTGTTTACCCAAAGGAAAAAAGTTCAACCACCAAAAAGCAATTAAATTATATCTAGAGATGTCCAAATAAATTAGGAATCTTCATCACAGGAACAGTAAGGCTGCCTCACAGAAAAGAAATGCATTAGAATATCAATTCAATTCCCCAAAATCAAGAGAGGAAAGAGTAAAATAAATTTAGTTGAGTTATACTTGTAATAGAAGTGATGACTGAATCAACAAACTGAAAGAAATTCAACAGTCTGCCTTAAAACAAAAAGGATATACAAGTAATTCCATCTCTACAGGAGAGAAACATGAAAGGATTTTTAAAGGAGAAAGGAATGTATTTGCAAAAAATTTCAGTGCAAGTTACATGAGTTTTCTATAGGACTTAATTTTTTAAAAAACCATAACCCTGAAAGCCGTAGAAAAATTAAGAAAACAATTATTTAATTAGAATAGATCATTTGGCAATTGACCATTGAAGCAGTTTAGTTTTACCAAAAGAAAAAAAAAATAACAGAAAATGATCTTGTAAACTTTTGCTATTTTGACCTTTTTTAAATATTCAGGAAAAAATACCTTCTAGCTAAAAGCATTTGTGAAATTCAGATGCAGACATACAAAACTGATGTCATGGAAATGCTTAAATTGATAAATTCCAGTGCTTCCAAGCAGGCTGAGGAAATTTTTAAACACAGCCTGAGGAAGGATCCATTATTGGCAAGAAAATAGGTTAAGCGTTCCCATCTCAAATTGCTCTCTTTAATGGACTGGTTTCCAAATAATCCATCCCATCATGAGAGGATGTTTACCTTCCGATCCTAAGGAAGAGGGTCAAAAAGTTCTTCCATCCACTTATCTCTTTAGAAATAAGACAAAAAAATTAAAAAGAAAGTATATCAATTCCCAATAGATCTAGTTTCTTATGCCAGTGGTCTGCTCATATAGGTTCATAGACAAGTCATTCTAAAATCTCATGCCATCTCCTCACCTCCCTTTTGTGTAAACAAATTTCCTTTCAGAAGATAAAACACCTGAGAATCTGTTTCTGCATCAGAAGCACACAGGTGGGAACAGCCCCTAAAGCTCTCTAAGGGCATTTGCCCACTGTAAATAAGACAGTTATTCTCTGAGTATCTGGACCTAAAGTTAGGAATGATGTATGTATTTTTCTTGTCATTATTTTCCTGATTCTGTAGAGGTCTATTGAAAGTATTTTCTGCCGGACACGGTGGCTCACACCTGTAATCCCAGCACTCTGGGAGGCCGAGGCGGGCGGATCACGAGGTCAGGAGATTGAGACCACGGTGAAACCCCACCTCTACTAAAAAATACAAAAATTAGCTGGGCGCGGTGGTGGTGCTCGCCTGTAGTCCCAGCTACTTGAGAGGCTGAGGCAGGAGAATGGCATGAACGTGGGAGGCAGAGCTTGCAGTGAGCCGAGATCGCGCCACTGCACTTCAGCCTGGGTGACAGAGCGAGACTCCGTCTCAAAAAAAAAAAAGTATTTTCTAACACATTTAATGTCGCAAACTACCTGAAGAACAGGCGGCCCAGTCCAGCCCAGTTCCAGTGCTCAGGCCTCAGGAAAGGGAAGCAAGCTATGCAGCTTTGACTGGGATTGTTTGAGAAAGAAACCCTCAGTACTGAGACACACTTTCAATACTGAGCGTCCAGGGAAGCGATCCTTCAAGTGCTGACAAGCTTGGGAGTTGTGAAAGAAGAGGGAGAACTCAGGTAACAAAACACCGTCATTTAGTATTACCCTAACCATAACTGGAGCGTACTGAAATCAACCCCAAACAACGTGAAACTCACTGCAAAAAATAAACGGAACATAAATATCCTTCAGTATAAAAGCATGGCACAGAAATATTGTGATTCACCAAGCTTCTGAACCCTTTCTAATATTCATAATTATCCTGGTTTTTTGCCCCAGCATTAAATGTGATGATTCAATCTTTTTCTGACAAGACCCACAAAATCAAGCCTTAGAGGTTGAGTTTATTTTTGTGCCCTTAATACTTCCCTAAAAGTTTTGTTTCAAGAACCAAAAGTCTACTATCCAGGCTAGTAATAACTAGACTCCAGTCCTATCTTTGACTTTTCCAGTGACTTGGTACTTTACCCAAGTTAAGTGCATATTTTCTTTCTCTCTCCAGTTTCTCTTTCTTAACATGGAAACAACAATATGGTACCTATAATTTGCCTTACTAGGGTTATGGCAAGTATTCTTCAAACTCATGAAAATTCTTCTGAACAAATATGAAGAGCCATTTTATATTGAAACTGTTATGATACACATTAAGAAAATATTAAAACAAAACATTACAGTAATAGCTTCACAGTGGCTAATAGAGCTGAAAGTCATAATTATACTTACACACTAACCCTCAGAATACCTGATTACTGACCACAGACATTTTACTTCTCAGAAATGAAGGACATAATGCTCTGTTCAATTTACACCTTTGTCATCAAAATCATTTATATTACCAAAAGTTCTATCCACTAAAGAGTTATTGCCTGTGACTCACATATTTTAAAAATATGCAGCCTGACTAAAGCATCCTTCAGCATCTCAGTTCTCTCTTAGCCCAAAAGAGGTATGCAAATCTGACTTACTACTTAATATTATTATCAAGATTAGTTTGATGGGTAATCTAAGTAAATCTAACCAAAGTAAAAAGAGTAGAATTATGGAGCAGGGGAAAGCATATGTAATTCATTCTACATCTGTTATCCTGGGGTCAATTCACCAAGATACTGGCATTATGTCACCATACAGATACCAAGAGCCCAGTATCAAGTGAGGTATTAGACTGGATCACCTCTATGCTCACTTTCAGGGGAAGGTTATGTGGAATGATAGGAAGAGTTTAAGGTTTTAGTTCCTGCTCCCAAATTTGAACTGAAATTTTAATTTCAGTTGGATCTGTTATATAATATTGGACAAATCATTTAATCTTTCTGAATATCAGTTTCTTCTGTGTAAAATGGCAACAACCCAAAATTAGAGAGTTGTAAAGGCTTTTGTTGCATTCATCACATCCAATTTTATTTTGTTTACAGTTCTGTCTCTGAGATTCCTGAAGGCAGGGACTATGTCTTATCCATCCCTAAATTTTAGGTAGTTAACATAGTGCCCAGCAAATAAAAAACATTCAATGAATATTTGTGAAATTGTGTTGAATCAACTATTTGCACTAGTGCAGCCCTTTGACAACATACTGAATGATATTTTTATAAAAACAAAAATTACAGTTTTAAATTCAGATGGTATGGTAGATTAGACGATTGTTCTGCAAATATTCACCTTTGTCCCACTCCTTGATGAGAAAAGTATATTCCCTAACCCCTGGAATTTAGTCGTGCCCATGTGCCTTGCTTTGGCTAATAGGATGCTAGTGACCATGACCTGAGCAGAGGCTTGAACTGTGCTTGCATAACTGGGCTTGCTCTCTTGAACTGCTGCCTTTCACCATGAGAAGAGCGTGTCTTGTGTAACAAGTAGTCCAAGGAGGATGAGAGATATTTGGTGTCAAGCCCTCCCAAAGCCAGGCTGGGTCAGCCAAACCTCAATTGACTTTTAGATGTGTTAGCCAGAAACACTTATTACTCTACACTGTTTTGGGTGGTTTGCTAGACAACATAATTGTGCTGTAGCTTATTAAAGCAGATAGTGTTTGATTAAAGAATGTACACCATTTGCTATGCTATAAGTTCTCAGAGTGGACTATACTTTCAAGATGAGTCAATTTTTCAATTGAACTCAGTAGATTACCCACTAATATAAATGTGTTATTTGTGTCTTATGATTCCAAGGGTATAGTGGTTAAAATTGATAATCTGAGTGCAATTTCCTCAAGCAAAGTATTTTTTCTAGGTGAAGTTCACCATGAGAAGTTCAAGTTCATCTGAAGTTTAATCTAGTGGGAAGATTTCCCTTCTCCACTGCCTCTCATGTCACCCATGAATGCCTGGTGCCATTTTGGGCAGAACCAAATTTTTTTCTCTGTATGCAGTATGATATAGGGAACTACCCATGGGGCCATGTGTGCAAATTGAGGAGGAAAAGGCGATGAGCAGCCTTCTACTCATGGGAGTGGAAGCAAGTCCTGTTAATGTCTTAACATTGCCTTTGAGTTTTGCTCAGGCCCAGTGTCATATATAGCACTTTTATTTGCTAATGGAGCATCTCTAGACACATTTAACTTTATGATCAGCTAGATCCAATCAACTGATATTGGAAAGCTTAGGTCATTTGTAGACCTATGGTCAGGTATTCACTCCTATCAGGACCTGGCAGCAAGTCACAAACTGTTTTCAGAAAGAAAACAGTGACTTGATAAAGAGGTTATAGACTTGTTGCAAAATCCTACGGGCTCACACCATGATTCTCTTAGTCAAACTTGGTGCAGGAGCAGGCTCCATTTAGATTCCTTATCTGCCACAGACACTTAAGGAACCTACGTTCCACTGGTTTATAAAAGCTGAAATTGCAGAGCCTCTTATAACTAAAATCTAACAAACCATGGATTTCTTTTTGCTCTGGACTCCATTCAAGGCTGGAAATATTTTTGGTCAGTGACTAAATGAGTCAGAGCAGAACAACCAAATGTAGTATATGTTGCCTCAAAAAATCCAAAGACACCTACTAAACATTGTGCCTCTTTCTCAGTGGTAGGGGCACAAAGGTGCAAAATGTTTGCCTCTGGACAGAATAACCCAACATGATGCAGACAACCTGACTCTAGAAACTTTGCTGAGATGGTAGGCACCTAAATGTTCATGGATTTTCTCCTCCAGCTACTGCCACAAATGTGCCTTAAAGGTTTCTAGGGTATCTGTTACTCCCTGCTATGCAGATCTTAACAGTATGATGTCACAGATGTAGTGTACTAATGTGATGCTCTGTGAGATGTTAGGACATTTAAGGTCCTAGTGGGCCTAATTTTGGCACAGAGCTAAAGAGCTGACATAAGCCTTAGACCAGATTGTTCTTTGGAATAGTGGGAAAATGGGCTAATTTAATGACTGCATGTTAGATGCCAAGAGAGGTGTCAGTTTGTTTCAATAAAAAAGGCCACAGCTGAAACAGCAGCTTAACTGAAGTAACCATTGGTTGAGTTTTAATAATCCATTGTCATTCATGAAAATCCAGTCAAATTTGTATGTTAAATCTGAATATAAAAGGAATCACTTCTCTAAACAAACATAGCTTCTAGGTACATAGCTTCTAAGTTTTCAGTGGTGGCAATGATCTCTATGGTGCTTCAAGGATGCAGTATTGCTTTTTGGTTTACTCTTTTGGTAGCATGAGAGAGGAGCTCCAGGAGCTTCTGCTTGGCCCCTGTATTAGCCTTTAAAGTAGTGTTCTATTTTGGCATGTATCAGAATCTCTTGAATGGAGAACATAAATTGTTAAACCCCACCCCCAGTTTTTGATCCAGTAAGTCTGGTTGGGGGTTGAGAATCTGCATTTTTAACAAGTACCCAGGTGATACTGATGCCAACATAGATTATGACTACAGACTGCAGATTGGATAAGTGAAAATAAATTTTCAAATAAATTTACCAGCCTCAAGCATTTAACATAGTACCAGCATCAGTCAGTGTGTTTTACAAAGAAGGCAGTGGAGACAAGTGGTGAACTTAGTAAGTCAATGCAGTGGTAGCTGGTGAAGAGATCTCCTATTATCCACCTCATAGAGTTGCTATAAATTTTAAATGAGGGTGTGACTGTAATGTGATCAGCACAGTACCTGGTATGTGGAAACAGTCAATAAATATTATTATTTTAGTTTTTTTAAATTAATTTTAAAATCCACCCAACATAGCCACTAATCACCTATGCATCTTTGTATTTGTTATTTAACCATTTGGGCACTGAGTTTTTTCGTCTATAAAATAAAGAAGTTGTAACAGGTGATCTTTAATGTCTTTAAAAATCACTAGTTTTACATTAAAAGGAATCTGTCATAGCTGTCTTAATTAAGGTTTTATACTCACTGAGGGTGATCTTCCTTTATAGCTCTGATATTCTGAAAATCTTGTTTCTTATTTATCTTATCTAAATTTTGCATCCTATGGAATACATACTTTTCCAAAAAGTAGATTGGACTTTAGGCCAGTTTCTACCTATATTTATGCCTGGGAACTCAGAATTGAGGTACTATAAAGAGAAAAACCTAAATAGTAAAGGCTGTCTTTTCTGTTTATAGGGTCATACTTTTCCCATTTGGGTTTCTCTAAGGCTTTACTGGAGAGAACTAAAGCCCCATTAGCAAAAGTGCCACAGAGACATAAAAGAAGCTGCTGTTGTTTTAATTACATGGGTCTAATTACGGTAATGTGATAGATAATTTACCATACACTGAGGGCTGGAAATTTCAAGTTGTTTGGGAATTAGAATCTGCAAATCATTTTGATTAAAATACCAATGACGTCACTGAAGGGCCACTGTCTAAAATTCTGCACAATGATATTATTATTATGAAAATTTCATGTATGTCATTAACCACAACTTGATGAGAAAGCAAAATAGACCAAAAATGAAATGTGTGCTTGCCAGAATGGTTAATTTATCATTGACTATTAGTTTGCCTTCTTTCGAAATGTCCTGTCTTTGAATCTCACTGCCTCTTGTCGGTATAATAACTACCCTCTCTGTATTGTATCACCAATTTTCCCTATTTCCTGCATCTTTGTTTTTGCACGTAAAATACTGTGATTTCTCCTATCGTAAAAACAACAACAACAACAACAACAAAAACAAAAGCCTCTTTTGATCTCACAGTTCTTTGTAGATACTGCCTCTTTTCCTCTTCCTTTTGTAGCAGTGTACCTCAAAGGCACAGTGCACATTCATCTCTCCATTTCTTCTTCTCCTGTTCTGTCCAAGATTCCTATCAGAGTCCCCTTCATTTCAATCAAGCTACTATTGCCTTTACCTCCATTAACTTCCACATTGCCAATCCAAATGTCAACCTTGGTCGTAGCCAATTGTCCTCCTTTTTGAAATATTTTCTCAATTTGGCTTCCAAAGCACTACTCTATCCTGCTTGCCCTTCTCCCTCTCTGGCTATTCCTCCTCAACCTTCCTTCCTTCCTGAACCCTCCCTATCTTCCCTACCACTAACTGTTGGAGTGCCCCAGGCTGAGTCCTCACACATCTCTTCACTAACCACATTGTTCTTCAGATGATCTCACTTACTCTATGGCTTTAAATACCATCTATGTGCAAATGATTTCAAAATGTCTCTATGTCCAGGCCTTTCCTGATTATCCTATCTAAAATAGCACTCCCTCCTGTCATTTTCTATTCCCTTTCCTTACTTTACATTTTGTGACAGTACTTACTTTTTAGCAGTGACTTTATATTATATGTCTATTTGTTTATTTGCTTATTGTGTACCTCCCTGACTAGAATGTAAATCTCATGAGGGCAGGGACTTAGTTTTATTCCCTGCTATATCCCAGCACACAAAATAGGGTGATGGTGGTATGGAATATATTAGGTACTCAATAAGTATTTGTTGAGTGAATCATTAATGTCCAAATTTATTCTTTCAAATCATTGAGCACTCATTTATGTTATGTAACAGTGCAAGGCAAGCAAATAGCTTTAGCTCTAAGAGTGGGATCACTGCAGGCTGCCTGGGTTATTTACCACACAGCACAATGGTGAGAGGGTGGAGAAGTGGCAGCAATTCTAATTTGTGTCCAAATAAGGGAATGGCAAATCCAGCCTAGTTTAAGGCAGTTGAGGTTGGGATGGGGAAAACAATGGGATGGGTGGGCCTCCATATAGGGGCACAGATTCATAACTATTAGGTGAAGAATAGAGACAACAGGGCTCCAAATATAAACAAGGCAGTCCAGAGAAACTATCAGTTGTTCTGAAGCAGAAGAAAATTTGCCTAGCCCACAGGAGACCCACAGGAACCCACAGTCTGGTTCCTTGATTTCAGCATAGGTTCATGGCCACCTGCAGATGCTGGATGTTCGATCCCACATCAGCTGTGGGGATAGGGCTGGGGCAGGTTCTCTGGGGAATGCAAAAATAAATATAATCTCTACCTTCAAAGAGCCTGCAGATTTATAAGAGATGCTAAGACACAGCTAATAGAAGAGCATTACATAACATGTAATGTGCTCAGCAGAGCCGTGAAATCACAGCAAATTATATCTGTAAAGGAGGCTATTTATGGATTGTGTTTAAATATAGAACTAGTCTCTTGGGTGCAAGAAAAAGAACAATTTACTAGTTACGTATTTCTTCATTTGCAAAATGTAGGGTTTAGAAAGAATTCTTTTTTATGTTTCCTTCCAGTGCTAAATTGCTATGATTCTTAATTCACACACATGTAAGCTTATATAGGTAAACTTGTATACACAGATAAAAAAATCTCATTAATTTGGACTTTGCTTATTTTGAACTTATGACCAACCATCAAAGTAAGGTTAGTTGAATTTTCATTTTATCAGTAATATCAGTAGCTTGCTCAAAAAGACTGTAAACAAATTAAAAAGGAATGCTTACCAACTTTAAAGAACAAACTGTTTTCAAAGCATTTAGAACTCTTATTTGCAAACAAATAGCTGAAGTGGATGTCAGCCACTTGGACTGATGTTTTGATGCATTTCATACAGATCCCTGAACTAGGGCCGCCTGGAGAGAAGGGAGTTGACACACCAGGTCCCTGACCCTCATCTCACCTCAGAGCACCAGGAAGCCAGAGCTTGCCTTGACTGGGGACAAAACCAGAGGAAATCATTTGCAGCAGCACTGGGCCTGGCAGATTATGCCCTGAGCCTCCTGCTGTATTTCTTGCTCTAGCAGTATAAGAAACTTTTTTAACAAAGAAGGTGCAGTCTTCTTTATTAATAGGTTATTGTGTAAAATTCATCCATTCAAAATGTTTCTTGAATGCCTACTACATTTATCGACTGTGCAGGAGGCACTATTATATATCCTTATTACATTATAGATTTTCAGTACCAAGTGTTTATTTCATTTACAGCTCTTGAGGATGTGTTTTAAGATATCTTATTATTCACTGTTAATTTTAATAAAAGTTGCAATTACATTACTTCAAAAGGCTACTTGTGGACCTCACAGTAAATGGGGATGTTACCAAAAGGAGAAACAAGGATGATTATGGAATACTAAAATTTATCAAAAGCTTTTTTGACGAAGGTCAGAAAAGCTGAAAATCAGAATGGAATGCAAATTGAAAAATGCCGGGAAGGGAATGCAAAAACAGAATCTGGAAACCACACAACTGAAAATTTTCATTATACCTTAGACAAATCATCACAAAGTTGATCCCAAATTGAAGACAGATATAAGAAAGTAGTAACAGGAGTTATATAACCTATCAGATGAATTTAGTCACTCTCTGTGACTGAGCCAAAAGGCTGACCAAGGGAGGCCAAGGTCTTCAATCTCCCTTGAACACACCGAAGACATTCCAACCAGATGTTTTTGCTGATGTTGCTTTCTTCACCCACTGTCTGACTTTTCAGCTATTGTTCTACCTTCAGATCCTTGCTGCAGTTCCAGCTTCTTCATGCAGCCCTCCCTAATTCCTCCTACCCAAAATGAAAGCCACTTTCTGGATGCCCCGAAAACCTTACAACATTGCAGTTTACCACTAAATGGTTCTCTAATGAGTATGGAGTTCTTCTGGATTAGGCTACAAATACATTACTTGCAGGATTCATACTTTAAACCTTTTAGTGATTTATTAACTTATAAGAAAAGTCTTACAAGATATAAAAATTTAGTCACATTAAGTAAATATTGAATGAATTGCATTTGTCAAAAAGAAAAACTGTAGAAAAATAAAGCTACTTTGGAAAATTTGGGATGTAGGGTTCATAATACCCATTGCACCTAACTCCTTATAAGACATAAAGGAGGCACTTTCGGCTGACAAATCGATTGATGAATGAATGGTAGTAAGAAAGTTTTCTTTACTGAGACCTTTCATATGCAATTGATTAGTGCAAATAATCATGCAGTCGTCTCAAAGTAAACTCAAAACGTTCACCACCACCACTACCACCACCACCCCCTAAAAACTGCTCAGCCTCCGGTATTCTTTTATGCCTAATTAAAGGCATCACTCCCCACTCAGTGACCTAAGCCAGGAACCCGGCAGTCGCAAAGCACTTTCTCCTTATTCCCATATTTGATTCCTCACCGAATTCTGTTGACTGTCTCAGATCCATCCCTGCCTCTCCTTCAGCACAGATTTTACTTGGTTCAGGCCTTAACATCCCCACCCACCCAGACTCTATGGTTATTTCCCAACTGGTTGCACATATCTGGTCTCACCTCTCTTCAATCCATGCCACATACAGCCAGAGAGGATCTAAAATGCAAACCTGTTCATGTCATCCCCTTTCTAACTCTTGTAATGGTTTCTAATGCCTAAAAGATAAAGTCCTATCTTCTTTGCATGTCATTCAAGGGCCCTTTTAATCTGGTTCCAGCCTTTCGTTTTAAAATCAACTTTGGCCACTTGCCTACATGCATCATACCTCTTCCCATCTAAAATTTCAAAGTCTAAAGTTGTCAGACTTGAAGTACCAAGCCATTTTATCTCACTGTGTAGGACAATATTTGACCCTGTATCCATTTAAACTAGTTGACTTACCTTTGTACGTAAACCAAGGACCAATTTATTTCTTGATCACCTCTGCAAGGCTGATACTTTGGTCACCACGATGGCTGGTAAATGTCCCTAATATAGCAATTATTTGATCATATACCCATTTAACCTACTAGAACTTCTCTACTGTCAGAAGGGCAGGGAGGGACATAGCAGATCTTGGCATGAGAGGAGAGTATATAGTTTGGCATTTTCATATATCAGCATCACCATAACAACCACTCAAATATTTGTTGAATATTGGTGAGTCAATGATGAAAGAGTTTAGAAGAAGGAATTTCAGGGAAGTGGAACAGCAGGAGCAAAGGCTCAGAGGCAGCAGTGAACTTGCAGTAGGCTAAGACCAACCCAAGGTAGTTTTTTTTCCCCTGACACTGCTAAATTGAAGGCTTTTATAAAGCAGCTAAAAATGAGGAAAGCGGCCAGTCTGAATAAGCTGTGACTCAGTAAGCAGAAGATGAAACCAAAACATAACTCAAAGACTTCTGCCTGGGAGACTGGAAGATTGGTGACAACTTGATGGAAAACGATAAGCCTGAATTGTACATTCAGACCAATTCTCACCATCTGAATTTGATTAAAAAAAAAAAAAAAAAAAAAAACAAAAAAAAAAACAAAAAAAAACAAAAACGTCTAGGAGGAAAAACTGAATAGTTACTACAAATTACCTACAAATGTCCTTGCCAGTATGAGGATTTATGCCACCTGGTGGCAGTTCACCTAATTTTGTTATTCAATTCTCTACAGTAGTGCAAACTCAAAATTTGTACTTATAAACTTGAGCACAGTGTCAGGCATGAAGGAGCTATTAATTTTTTTTTTTTTGTAGAATGTATGGATGAGTAGAATGTGTAAATAAATTATTCAATGAAGCAAAGCTCTGTGGTGAAAAAAGCTCTGATCCGAAAGTCAAGAGAGTTGGCATCTAGTTCCACATTAACTGTGGAGTGATTCCCAGGTCACAGACCTCTTTCAGGTCATGTCCAGCTCTAACATTCTTGACTTTATATTTGGGTTTCAGTATATTTATCTGAAAAAAAATGATATGTAAAAATTTCTTACAGTTATATTATTTGAGTTTTTGTTGAACAAAAACTCAAATAATATAACTGTAAGAAGTTTTTACATATCTTTTTTGCTATATATGTATATTGGGGTTTTTATTTGAAAAATTATTAACTGAGCTCAAAAGTCCTTGAAGAGTCACAACATCAGACGGGCTGTCAGGAGTGATACGTACACTTCTGGCAATTGAATTTGAACTTACAGCTGGAGGAAACTTGCTGGTTCTAAGTTCTCTTCTGATTATGACATCATTGTTTCTCCTTAGCCAGATGTTTCTAATGATAGCTTTCAGATGACATTCCTCCTGTTTGGTCCAGCCTCAGAATCTCCGCCTACACAGCACATTTGACCTCTTCCTATGAGTATTCAGGCCATACTCACAGGTGGGAATGGAACAGTGAGTACACACTACTATGTGGAGTTTTTTTCTTTTTAGGCTAATATTATGTTTAATAAATGGGATTATGCTATTATATGTGTTTGTCTAATTTTCTCAGCTAAAGGAAAAGACCTATCCAAAAAGGGACTTTTAAAAAAGTTGTATTCCTAACACAAGGTCTTTGTGCAATGGACACTCAGTGTGTCCTTTTCAATATTGATCATTATGATGAGAGTTAAAAAGCATTATCCAATGTAGGGCCCAGGGAGGGACTTACATAAGATGATTCGGAAGTACTAGTAGTGCCAGAAAGTAACAGCGTGCTAAAATCACATCTCACAACAATGGGAGTATGTCAAAGGGACACAGGAACACAACTGAAAAAGCAATAATGGCCAATTTAAGAAAAACAAATAATATTAGATTATAATCTAAAATATATAATAAATATCCATGAGTTCACACTGACTTAAATAAATGGTTGAATAATGGGAGACAGTAGACAAATCTCAGGTATAGAAGAATTTGTAATGATTGATGTAGATATCCGCCATCACAGAGTGAAACATAACCCTTCACTCTTTAAGTGTGGGCTGTGCACACACTGCCATAGAGTGTAGTATGGAAAGGGAATCACCTTGTGATGGAAAAACCTGGCAAACACTGCCTCTGTCAGACGATCAACAAATGCTGAGTCAGACTGGTAGCACATACCCTCCATGTGAGGTAATGAGAACAGTTACCTCTGTGGTCTTCCTCCCCCAAATCCATATCCTCACTCTAATGAGAGAAACATCAAACAAATTCCAACTGAGGGACATTCTGTTAATACAAGATACCTGGCCAGTGCTCCTCAAAGCTGCCAAGGTCATGAAAAATAAACTCTGAGAAACTGTGATGGCCAAGAAGAATCTAAGGAGATATGACAAATAAATTGTAATAAGTTATCTTGCATGGGATCCTAGAACAGAAAAAGAACATTAGGTGAAAACAAAGGAAATCTGAATAAAGTATGGACTTTAGTTAATAATAATGTATCAATATTGGGTCATTAATTGCAACAAATGTACCAAACTAATATAAGATGTTTCTAATAAATGAAACTGAGTGTTGGGTATATGGGAACTCTGCACTATCCCTGCAACTCTCTGTAAAATGTTTATTTTAAAAAATGAGTCAAATCTCCCATCACATTCATCAGAAACCAGTGCCATGTGGAGATGCAAGGAAATGTCAAACTCTTACTAAATATCTTTTGGAAAGTCAGATAGCAGAAAATTAGATAGGATATTTTAAAAACAGGGATCTTTGAGGCAGGAGAAAGATAAAAGATGGCTTAAGAGCAGTTATATATTTTTTATTTGAATATAGTTCATTAAAGAAAATATAGGAAAAACTACACAAAAGCAGAAAAAGGAAACAAAAGCTTTCATAATTCTACCATCTAACACAACTACATTAGTATTTTATTTTCAATTTTTAAAATATGTTTATTTTTGTGGGTTTTTCTCATTGTTGTAATCCTACCTAATTACACAATTTAATTTCTTGGAAGGTTTCCCTCTCTTCATTGAAGACAAATCTTACGTAGAGCAAGTTAATTGGTGTCATTCTGCATTTCAGACAGAATTAATTTATGTGAAAGAGAACCATATGACCTCGCAAGACTATGTGAATATCAAGAATCTGCTCTATTTGTCTAGGAGGTAGTGCAGAACTAAAGCGGTACATATGGTACTATATAGAAGCTTAAAGGTCTATCTCTTGATTTCACTGTGGAGAGGGTATGATATTTAAGAAACAAAATGGAGAAAGGGAAAAGTCTATTGCCAGACAAGTTCCTCAGAACTAAGAGACAGGATACAGAAATAAGAGGTAGGATAATAGGTATTTACCAATTCTCATACTAAGAGTATTATTGGCAGAAGAAAGAATATGATTGAGAGTAAACGGTAGGAAGTATACAATATTAACATTATTATACTCTGCATAATCATCTCTAGGGAGGAGCTTGCATTCAGACAATTGTTGTTTCTTAAGATTCGCTACAATGGCTATTTTCCAGATTAAAAAAAGTTTGACATCTTTAAATTCCGTTAGATTGAAGCAACGAGAAAACATTAAATATTCTTGAGTACATACTGCCACCCAGTGGATATATCCGTGTGATGCACAAAGCATTTGCCAACGAAGAGGACAAAGAGTTTTTGACCATGATGCTAGTATTAAAGCTTTGCCTGCATTCAGTGAAGGCCATACATCGTATGTAATCCCAAACTGAATTACACCACTCATTCAAAATTCTAGATTAGACTCTAATACACATTTTCAAGGTATTCTGATAAATATTACCAGAGGCTTTTGGCAATGGGAGAAAAATATTATGTGTGCTTACCAACACTATAGATACTAACTTCTTATTAATATTAATAAAACTAATGTCAGTGAATTTCCGATAAGATGAGTCAGAGATACTCAACTTCTAGTAAGGAAGAAAGAGGGATGTCATGGCAGAGACTAGACAGTGGAAAAATCTGGTAAAAACTGCCTCAGTCAGATGATCAACAACACTAAGTCATATTGGTAGTATATACCTTGGCTATGGTAATCTTGACTCCCTTGGATGCTAAGAACTCTGGCATGAAGTCTAAGAGAATTACATTTTTGGCATAATAATCTTGGATTTCCCTTTATCTGAAAGCAACTAAAGGTTTACTAGAGTGGAAATACATAGAGACAATGGATGGAATTTGGGTCATTTAAATGAATATTGAGGCCATATTTATGTAGAGACTTCCTAGGGAGTCCTGGTATTCTGTAGATAAGTCCAATACTATTTGTTTCCTAAAAAGGAATAATGCAATTTATGAAATTGAAATGACACTGAAAGTCTAAGAAAAACTACTTGTCTGAAACTTTATTTTTTGCTACGTTTATAATTATCTTCTCCAAGAAGTTGACACATCCACAGGTGAACACTTCTGGAGAGGAAATCTACTAACTAATGTGATCTCCATTGTTGGGTATGAGATTTCTTGATCTCACCATACTTACAAGTTAATAAATTAGCCTATCACTGTTTCACAAATGTTGGCAGAAGATATGAGATAAAAGACTTCATTATTCATGCTTACCAAGCAGCGTGAACATCATATTTGAGTTAGTTCTCCTTGCCCCCTAAGTTCCATGGAGGCACCATAGAGAAGTCCAGGTATATCTTGTGCATACAGTGGATTTGTGTCCTATGTTAGGAATACTGAGTTTGGGAAATCAACTGCTTTTATAATAAGCAGAAAGTAAGGTGGCTGTTTTTTCCAAAGTGGGACCTAAGCTTATCCCTTAAGGTTGCTTTCTGCAAACACAATCTTGAAAAATGGTTGCATTAAAAAGAGGTCAAAGCTTTGCATTTTTGGGATGCCCAGGGAAAATGTTCTGGGAGGTTTAAGGCCTATTGGCAATTGTCTTTCTTAACATTCATACAAAGCCAAAATCAGCCTTCCTATAGTTTCTACTGATTGGTTCTGTGTTTTCCAATCTCCTTGGTATTTTGGATGTCAGACACCTGCAGTGTGCTATCTTATGGCCTCTGAGATTTATTTTTCTCCACACTAATAATTTCTAATCCCTTTGAGACCATTCCTCCATGGTCATATATGGCTTTGGGCTCCCTCACCATTAGTGTGGCTTTCCTCTGAACTTGTTTAGGTGTTACTTCCCAAAATGGACTACGATATTCCAAGTATAGACCATAAACTGTTATTTGGCTATACATTTCTATTCCACTCTTATGCCAGTGGATGGAAACTATGTAGTTTTTCATTAAAGGAATCATCATGCCAACCAGATTTCATTTAATATAACAGGAAGTCTAAGACTAAGCTCCTTCATTTAAATAGTTGTTTAGCAGTTCTAGCAGAAAAGTGTTAAGTCATTACTGTCTGTATTTTAAAAATTATGGGCCGGGCGCGGTGGCTCACGCCTGTAATCCCAGCACTTTGGGAGGCCGAGATGGGCGGATCACAAGGTCAGGAGATCGAGACCATCCTGGCTAACACGGTGAAATCCCGTCTCTACAAAAAAATACAAAAATTAGCCGGGCGTGGTGGTGGGCGCCTGTAGTCCCAGCTACTCAGGAGGCTGAGGCAGGAGAATGGTGTGAACCCAGGAGGCGGAGCTTGCAGTGAGTGGAGATCGCGCCACTGCACTCCAGCCTGGGCGACAGTGAGACTCTGTCTCAAAAAAAAAAAAAAAAAAAAAAAAAAAAAATTATGGACCTCCTCTATATGAACTCTTTGTTTTCCATGTTAATATAAATGACATACGACTCCCATACTCCTTTTTTGGGGCAGGAGACGAGTGCGCCATCTCACTCTGTTGCCCAGCCTGGAGTGCAGTGGTGCAATCATGGCTCACTACAGCCTCGACCTCCTGGACTCAAGCAATCCTCCCGGCTCAACCTCTCAAGTAGCTGGGACTACAGGCACTGCCACCACTCCAAGCTAATTTTTTTTTTTTTTTTTTTGGTAGGGATGGGGTCTTGCTGTGTTGCCTAGACTTCATATTCTTTGTTCAAATAAGAATCCAACAGTCACAGGCTTTTATTTTCTCCTCCAACTCATGCATATAGAAGAGTAGGGAATTGACAATGTTTGTCTTCTGGTTTAACAAAGAAAACTGACATGTATATTTACTTTTTCAAAAACAGAGATATTACTTTAGATATTATTATAAGTTTAATTTTTTAAAAATTATGCTAAATACAAACATACAGAAAAGTATGGAAAACAGTATAATGAAGATCCAGATGCTCATCACTCAGATTCAACAATTAAAGACTTTTGCCACATTTGTGTCATCCATGCCTTCTTTTCTTTATTATTATTAAAGCATTTAGTGGCCTCTCTCAGATAACACATCAGTTTATCCCTACATAGTTCAATATGTATTGACATGGATATTTCTAACACAACTTCAATGTCATTAACATCTAACAAGATTAACAATAATTCTTTAGTATCATTTAATACCTACCCTGGATTTAAATTTCCACAATTTTCTAAAAACATGTGTCTTTAGAGTTAGGTTATTCTAATCAAACTCCAAACTAGGTCCACTCATTGCTTGTGATTGTCATGTCTCATAAATCTCTTTTAATCTAATAGTCCCCCTCTCATTCTTTCTTTCAATTCTTACCATTGACCATTTACAAAAATTAGATCAATTGTCCCACACTTTGAGTTGTGGTATCTTTTAACTTACTCCTTCCTTCTCCAAATTTTTTATAAACTTGTGGTTAGCTCTAGAGTTTGATTAGATTCAGACTCAACATTTGTGGAGGGAATATTTCAAGATGTTTCTGTGTATTTCCTATTCCAGCAGATTGAGAAGCAACAATGGTTGCCACACTGATGAAATCATGTCAAGGAATTATTCATTGACTCTCATTTTATTGAGTTTTCCTTCCTTACTAGAAATGTGATTTCCCATAAAGCTGTAACAGAATGTAACATGAGATTTTTCCTGTTGTGCAGTCTTTGTTAAGAGACCAAAGCTGGCCGGGTGCAGTGGCTCACGCCTGTAATCCCAGCACTCTGGAAGGCCAAGACAGGCAGATCACGAGGTCAGGAGATCGAGACCATCCTGGCTAACACGGTGAAACCCCGTGTCTACTAAAAATACAAAAAATTAGCCGGGCGTGGTGGTGGGCGCCTGTGGTCCCAGCTACTCAGGAGGCTGAGGCAGGAGAATGGCATGAACCCAGGAGGTGGAGCTTGCAGTGTGCGGAGATCGCGCCACTGCACTCCAGCCTGGGTGACAGAAGGAGACTCCGTCTCAATAAATAAATAAATAAATAAATAAATAAATAATAAAGTAAAATACCATAGATAAAAGTGGTAGCCCCATATTCTTGCAGAGACTAAAGCTTCAGAAGGGAAATAGATCAGAACTTTTTTTTTTTTTTTTTTTTTGGAGATGAGTCTCGCTCTGTTGCCCAGGCTGGAGTGCAGTGGCATGATCTCGGCTCACTGCAACCTCTGCCTCCCAGGTTCAAGTGATTCTCCTGCCTCAGTCTCCAGACTAGCTGGGACTACAGATGCCTGTCACCACGCCCAGCTAGTTTTTTGTATTTTAGTAGAGACAGGGTTTCACAGTGTTGCTCAGGCTGGTCTCGAACTCCTGAGCTCAGACAATCCACCCGCCTTGGCCTCCCAAAGTGCTGGGACTGCAGTCTTGAGCCACCGCACTCGGCTGAGAATTTTTTAAAGAGTATTATCATAGTCTTGTGCGTTTCCCTTTACTCCTCAAAAAAAAGCCCCATCTCCCTCCATCAGAGCTACGCGCTGCAGGGAACCAAAGCAGATCGTTTAAGTTAAATTCGACCTGTGGTCCCCTAAGTTTGGGAGCTGAATACACTGTGACCTTTGCCTCACTCTCCTCTGCTTCAGTCTGAAAAAAAGGAGGCTGGTTAGTGCCTGGAGCTGCCTGGATAGCAAAGAGACAGGGCTATACTGGGAATAGTTTGCACATCTAGAATTTGATGGGGCAAAAATGTCAAGTTTCCTGTGGGTTAAGGGACAATAGCTAGGCTACAATGGTCTTTGTAAAATAGGACGAGGCTGTATAGAGTGTACCATCAAAGCTGGATGGGTGCGGTAAATGGTCAGCTGGAGAGCACCTTGTCTGAAAGGGTGTGTGGTAGTGGTGGGGAGGCGAGTTGCAGAGGTGGCCCACTAACCCAACCTATTTCTCATCCTTCCTCGCTATCAACACCCTAGCATTAGTAGGTGAAAAAGATGATCACAGTAGGGAAAACAGAGAACAGATTACGCCTTATGTCCCAGTGCTTGTATGGTCTAAGCTGGGGAGGTGAGAAGCTCTAAATTTAAATCAGGTTAGACTTAATAATATCTAAAGTTTACCACAAGTGAAACAGAAATGTCTAAAGATGGGTAAAGAAACATGACTGAATGCTTTAAAACAGATCTCCACTGCAAGCATTCTTTATTTGTAGTACTTTTATTATTATTATTTTATATTTGGAGACAGAGTCTCACTCTGTCGTCCAGGCTGGAGTGCGGTGACGCAATGTCAGCTCACAGCAAACTCTGCCTGCAGCGTTCAAGCGATTCTCGTGCCTTAGCCTCCTGAATAGCTGGGGCTACAGGCCCGCGACCATGCCAGGCTAATTTTTGTATTTTTAGTAGAGATGGGGTTTCGTCATGTTGACCAGACTGGTCTCAAACTCTAGACCTCAGGTGATCTGTCCACCTCGGCCTCCCAAAGTGCTGGGATTACAGGTGTGAGCCACTGCACCCAGCCTGCAGTACTTTAAAGATATATTATTTTAATAAATTCAACTAAACACTGAAGATATAAAAGTACCTAGTGAGAAGGGGTCCTCAAAATTGGTTATACATTAGAATCCTTCAGGAAGCTTTAAAAGCCTTGATGTTGTCCTACCCCAGATTCTGATTTAATTGGTCTGGCATGTGGCTTAGACATCGGGGTTCTCAAAGCTTAACAGGTGATTCTATTATGTAGCCAAGGTTGAGAACTACTCTAAAAATAGAGACTACTGAAAGAGAAAAATAAAAAATAAAAATAAAAATAAACAACTATTTGACTACTTTACTATCAAATATCAATAAAACTATCGAAAAGTTGGAATTTTCATGGAAAAGATCTACATGTTTGGTCTTCACTCTCTGGGTCACTGTCATAGAGATTTGATTAAATAGTTTGTATTTGTTTCACTAAAGGCATGGACAGGGTATGGTATAAGATAAATATTAAAAATATATTATTACAGGAGTGGAAATAATTAGTTTTTTAAAATAAGTATTAGTTTTTAACATACATGATTCCCACAGGAGACATGTATCCTAAAGCAGTATCTTTTTCTTTTTAAAATTGTTTTGCTTTTATTATTTTTAATTGACACATAATAATTGTACCTTTGTATGGGGCACAGGATATTTTGATACATGTATACAATGTATAACGATCAAATCTGGGTAATTAGCATATTCAGTACAAACATTTATACGGTCTTTGTGTTGGAAACGTTTAAAATCTGCTTGTCAAGCTATTTGAAAATATACAACAAATTGTTAATTATAGTCACCCTACAGCGCTGTAGAAAACTAGCTCATACACCTCCTAACTGTAATTTTATGTTATCCAACTTCTTATTATCCCTCCAAACCTTCTACCCTTCCCTGCCTGCCTTTAGTAACCTCCGCTCTAATCTCTACTTCTGAGACCAATTTTTTTAAAGCTTTCACACGAGTGAGAATGTGCAGTATTTATCTTTCTGTGCCTAGCTTATTTTACCTAACATAATGTCCTCTAAGCTTGTCCATGTTGCCATAAATGACAGGATTTCATTCTTTTTTGCAGCTGAATAGTATTCTATTATGTATATATGCCACATTTTCTTTATCCATTCATCTGTTGAAGGACACTTAGGATGATTGTATATCTTGCCTATTGTGAATAGTGTTGCAAAAAATGTGGGAGTGCCTTTCAACATACTTATTTCCTTTCCTTTGGATATACACCCAGTAGTGGGATTGCTGGATCATATGGTAGTTCTATTTTAGGTTTTTGAGGAACTTCAATACTGTTTTCCATAATGGCTGTATTAATTTACATTCCCACTACCAGTGTATAACAGTTCCCCCTTTCTCCACGTCCTTACCAGCATTTTTTGTCCTAAAGCAGCATTTTAAAGTTTATGTTGCTATACAAGTTGAAAACAGTAAATTCTAATGATGTATAAAGAAATACGGCCAAATGTCTTAAAACTTTCTTTAGTGACTTTGATATATCATTATTATTTAAACAGATTCAACAAAACACTGGAAATATAAATGAACCTTGTGAAAATCAATAAAACACAAACACTCCAAAATACGATTTATTATATTTATCCTTCCAGACCTTGTATGAGATTGTTTAAGGATTCTTCCCCCTCTGATACGGTTTGGCTCTGTGTCCCCACCCAAATCTCATATCGAATTGTAATCCCCACATGTCAGAGAAGGGGCTTGGTGGGAGGTGATTAGATCATGGGGGTGGATTTCCCCCTTGCTGTTGTGGTGATTGTGAGTTCTCATGAGATCTGATGGTTTAAAAGTGTGGGCACTTCCCCCTTCCCATTCTCTCTTTCCTGCTGCCATGTGAAAAAAAGATGCTTGCTTCCCCTTTACCTTCCACCATGATTGTAAGTTTCCTGAGACCTCCCAGTCATGCTTCTTGTTAAACCTATGGAACTGTGAGTCAATTGAACTTCTTTTCTTCATAAGTTACCCAGTAGTTCATAAATTGCTCAGGTAGTTCTTTTTTTTTTTTTTTTTTCTTTTGAGACAGAGTCTCGCTCTGCTGCCCAGGATGGAGTGCAGTGGCGTGATCTCGGCTCACTGCAACCTCTGCCTCCTGGGTTCAAGCGATTCTCCTGCCTCAGCCTCCCAAGTAGCTGGGACTACAGGTGCGTGGCACCATGCCCAGCTAATTTTTGTATTTTTAGTAAAGACAGGGTTTCACCATGTTGGCCAGGATGGTCTTGATCTCTTGACCTCATGATCTGCCTGCCTCAGCCTCCCAAAGTGCTGGGATTACAGGGGTGAGCCACTGTGCCCAGCCCCAGGTAGTTTTTTATTGCAGTGTGAGAAAGGACTAATACACTTCCCTCTTTCCCTTTTTTCTCCCATAGATACTAGATTATTATAATGTGATAATATCTTTGCTAGGTACTAAAAATATGAAGATAAGTAAGATATGCTCCTTACTCTGATGGAGTCTATATTTAGTAGTAGACAATTAAACAGACCAACATTTAAAAATCAGTTCACTGAGGACTATAAAAAATGATGCTCAGGATGGGTGCTAATGAGACAAACAATGAAGGAAAATATTCTGGAAGAGATGACCCCAGATCTGAGTCTTAAAGGATGGTTAAGAGTTATTCAAGAGAAGCGACATTGACAAACGCTGTGCGTATGTAATGTGTACAAAGAGCCAGCAATGTGTCCAAAGCCAAGGGGCAAGAGAAAACATAGCTGTGGAAGATGATGGTGATCATGGTGAGAACTGCTGTTGACCCAATAACACAGAAAAAAATATTGTGCATGCTTTTCAATATAGTAAAACTTTCCTCATACAGTAGAAGGTAGACCTTTGAGCATTAGCATGGCCCCTCATGCTGCCCAGTGGAACAAAAGCTACTTAACTTCCATGTACAATCTGGTATGGTACTCACTATATATATACTACATTGACAACTGAATTTTGGCCATATCTCCATAAGAAATTAGGGAGACACTAGAGTGTTGTACTCATTTACATAAATGTTTTTATTGTAGATGTCCTTGGTACTTCCTATTTGCTAATTCAGTAGAAAGCCTAGGTGAAGGTAATCCTAAACAGAAATCTGAGTTCTAGTCAGTCTTTGAATGCCAACCAACCTCGTTGGTCTGGCCTAGCTTAATGGTATACTCTAGGAAATGAAAAAAAGTACAGAACAGCTAAAGCATGTGGCACAGAGTGGGGAGTGGTAGAAATTAAAGAAGCAAGCAGGGGAGAGAGGATGACAGCACTTATACACTTTAGTGAGTAGGTCTTTATCTTGGAGGCAGTGGGAAAGCCATAAAAATTTTTTGAGAGATGTAATATGACCAGATTTGCATTTTAAAACAATCAATAATGATACTGTAAGAAGGGATTCAATCAGGAAAGACTAGTCAGAAGGCTGCTCTAATGATATAGGTGAGAGATGACGACCTGCATGTCTGTGGCAGTTGAGAAAGAGTCATGGGAACAGATGGTAGATATACAGTCAGTAGTGTGGGAAGGGACGGGGAGAAGGAAAGGGAGGCATTCAGAGACACTCCAGGGTTTCTGGCTGGGCAACTGCATGAATAACAATTTCATCTTCTGAGATAGAAGACAGGATGGGAGCAGGTTTTGGAGAGAAGATGATGAGTTAAGTTTGGAGGATGTTGTATTTGAGGGGACACAGGATATGTCAAACAGACAACTCTATAGTCAAATCTGGATATGTATTGAAAAGTAGAAAACCAAAGGAATGAAGGTACCTTGTGAATATGAAATATCAACTATGAAAACAAGGCTGATGGGAGGGATAAGAAAATACAACCTTAAAACATGTGCTTTAAAAATGTAAGGAACAGGAAAGCATGGTGAGATGTAAATTGAAGCAGTATGTGATGCAGAATTCAGAAAATGAAGGACATTAAAAACCCAACTGTTACCATGAACAAATCTCTTTTCTACAGTTTCTCATGAAACAAGAGTACTCCCTTTACTCCCTCTTTTTGTCTTTTGTTTTGTTTTGGTTTTGGTTAGAAAGGAATGTGGTATTTTGAGCTAGTGTCTGCTGGAAATTTTGTTTAACAAAATGTAGTAACTGGACACCCCAACCTTCTGAGAATTAAATAAAACAAAAAGTCTGCTCCAAATACAGAGACATAGCTCACCTCAGGTGCTTGGCACAAGGGCATGGGGAATGTGATGTAAGCATTTCCTTCTCTACAAAAATGCATCTAAGGAGAGTATGAAAAGTTTGTCTCAACACAATTGATATGTAATCATTATGAGTTCAAACCAAATGTGTTAATCTGGAAAAAGCAGTACTGGCAGATTTCTTTTTCCTTCATTAAGCAATGACCTAGTACAGAACAATGCATTGCTTATGGCAATCTTTGAAATCACAAGTAAACTTTAAAAACACTGCCTACAATGAAAATGCATGTGCCCTAGATCAGGGTTCCCAGAAACACATCCAGTAAGCATATGGACCATGTTTTCCATTCTTCATTGCATAATTTATTAAAAAATCTATAGGGAGAAATCTATGATTCCACTGAATGCAATGTGTTATGTGTGTGTTGATTTATATTAGCTAGGGCAAAGAGGCTATATGTCATATTTAACACACACATATTTCTTGTTTGCCATTTAGCACATCCACAAAGACCCATGCATACAAACACAATAACACACAGATAACTGAGTAATGCTTTCTTTGAAGTGCTGAACTTTCATAGATTGGTAGCATTCTCTAAGAGTTCACACAAAAAGTATGATGGATACATTGGAAGTATAACTCTACGACAATCAAATAAAAATAAATATCAAATCCCACTTTGAGATATAAAAGCATATAACTCATATGTCCCTGTTATCTTTCCTTCCAGCTGCTGAATATTTGGGTATTATTTCTGTTTTGCCATGTTACACAGAATAAGCTTCTCTGAGTTTCTCCCAAAAATCTACTTACAGAAAAGCAGTTACTAGAGATTCTGTAGGAATGAGATAGAAGTGGGTGAGGGTTCCTAAATGCTTTTATCTACTTGAACTACCATGTTATGCCTAAAGTAAGAGCAATACATTCACTAACTTCAAATGCACCCTCCCCTCCCTTTTTATTCCACAAGAAAATACAGAGTTTAAGATTGGTTCAACTTTATACCAAGAAATAAGAGTAGAGTTACTTGTTGAAATACTACCTCCTAGTGGTAAGATCATCTCATTTGTTTTATAAAGCACTGGAGTACTGCATATTTGGCCACTGTGCTATTCTTCACTATTTAAAATTACAGTTAGATAAATGGCCCAGTAAGTTTTAGTTTGATAGTACTTCCAAAAAGGTATTTCATTAATATTTATTTGATTTACAAACTTAATTCCCCTTATTAATAAAATAGCAATCAATATTTCCTATGTGCAGTTAGTAGCAGTGCTTAGATTAAAAACAAAACTTTAGGAGGAATAAGTTCCAGTGTTCTATACCACTGTAGGATAACTATAGTTAACAATAGTATATTACATAGTTTGAAAATTGCTGGAAGGAACAATTAAATCTTCATAACGCAAAGAAAAATGGTTGAGATGATAGATATGCTAATTACCTTGGTCAGATCACTATACATTATATGAACAGAAACATTATTATGTATCCCATGAAGAGGTACCATTGTTATTTATAAATTTAAAATTAAAAACAAAACCAAAACCTAATTTACCAGAAATCTTTGTTGTTGTACCCCAAAAGTCCTAGAAACCTACATACAAATGTGTGAGAGTGACAGCTATCTTGTAGATGCAATAAGATGATTATTTAATAACCTGATAGTTCTGAGTTACTAAATCAGCACTTTTCATTCAGTAAAACAGCAAGGAGACAACTTTTCATTACATACTTTGGCAGAGATAATCCAAAATCAGATAATCAAAATAATTTTCATTTGGTTGTAGAATGTTGTAGTACATAAAGCAAAATGTGTCTGCAGGATACTCCAAATTTACCAACTTCAAACAAAATAATGCACAGTGAAGAACTAGAAAATTATTAACCTTTCTCAATACATGTAAGTATTCCTTAATCTTTATCATTTTCATTAAACAAAATAATATTTTGGATGAGTTCAACATTTTTATCCTATGCTTTATGTTTAGTGCCTTCCCTGAATTGGAAAAAATGAGGTATTTTATTTAAATTTAACACTGGGCTAAGGGAGATATAGAATTAAACTAAACAAGAATCAGTTGTCACAACCTCACAACATATATCAAAGTATTGAAATTGCTGGTTTACTGATTGTCACTTTTCACTGGATATTAAATATCCTGAGGGTTACAACTGTAGTTTTTTAACCTGTCCCAGTACCTCAACAAAATTTTCACTGAATAAATTATGTTAACAAAAAATTAAAAATAAAAATATAATTAAGGTCCCTTTAATTAATTTTAAAATCTGAGAGGAAAATTGGAGTCACAAAACGTATGCTCAAATCTGACTTCATCACAAATTATGTGATTTTTGACTTCCACCTCAATGAAGCTCAGTTTTCTCAGCTGAATAAAAGGGATAATGCCCGTGTATTTCAGAGTAGCTGTAAAGGTAAAATGAGCTAATGTACATGAAAGTCCTTTGGAAATACCAAACAAATGTTATTTGCTGTCATGCCACCACACATACATGTAGGAAATACATGTATTAAATAAGAAAATTTTTAAGATGCAATGTGATAACTTACATTAAATATATATACAATTTCTCCCAAATGAAAACTAACTTAAGTTCTCTCTTTAACTGACAAACATACTCAAAACCACTCATCCAAAAAAAGTCCCTTCCTTCAAGATGTAGTTCCCCAGCTTTTTCTCTTCTCTAGTAAATGCTGTCAAAGAAGAGTTGACACCTATGCATCTTCTTCCTAATGCACTGAAAGCCGACTCAATGACCACTGCCTATAGAACAGTTTCAATGCGCTTAATCCACTGATTTCTTTTTAATTATCTCTTTATTTTATCCCTGAAGATTTCTTTTTGAGTACTTTCCACACCTATCCTGGCTTCTTCAAAACAATTACCCTATTTTTTCTTACTTCTGTGACTAATTTTTTTTTACTCCTTCAGCTTCTTATTCCTGAAATGCAGGTGTTTTGTAAGGTTATATTCTTGGACCTCCTTTTTCTCATCCTAATTTCTGCCTAGATGATCCAACTTGCTCCAACAGAATCAAGCATCATCTCTGTACTGTAAACCTTGAAATCTCTGTCTCTGTCTCAGGTTTCCTCCTAATTTCTAGGTCTATATTTCTAATTATTAACCAAAGATTTCTATCTGGATGTCCTTCATTCTATGTAAAGTCAAACTCATTATCCTCCTCTCTTTTCCCAAACCTTCTCCCTCTCTTTGCTGCCAATCTTGGTAAACAGCCAAGCAGAAATCTTAAGAGTCATTAATGACTTTTCCACTCTTCCTCACCTCTTACTTCCATTATCTAGTAACAGGATCTATTGATTCCATCTCTTAAATGTCTCTCTAATCCGTCTACTCTCTTCTCTATTTTAATTTCCACTTCCTTCATTGGATCTTCATTATTTCTTTTTGAAATATTTTGACCACCCCTTATCTAGTCTCTATGCTTTGGTCTCACACAATTTAAATTCGTTCTCTTAAATATGATGCCATGGGGGAGGGACAAAAAAAATAGTTACTTTTTTTTTTTTGGCTGCCTACTCATTGCCTGGAAAATAAACTGCAAGCTCTTTGACACTGCAGTTGAGACCCTTACTTATCTGTTTCCAACCTGTTTTTCCAGCCCTAACTCCTGCCCACACCCTTTTCTCTCTAGAATATGTTATGCACTTTCAGTTTCATGCCCTGGTTCACGGTGTTCCCTCTACCTGTTATGGCTGTTCTTCATTTGTCAAAAACCTCTACATCTTTTGAGCCCATGTGATATGTGATTTTCTCTTGTAGTATTTTCTCTATTCTGCCTTCTGGGTAAAATTAACCTCTATTCCTTATGTTCTCTTCTACTGCTATTAAAATTAAGTTGCAGAAGTGTTTATCTCCTTCATTGTATTAGACTCAAAGGAAAAAAGTCGTGTTCATTTCTGTTCACCTATGCTTAACACAATGCCTGACCAATAGAGGGTATTCAATAAATACTGAACTGAACAAATCTATTCCTGATCTGTGTAATAAACAGGAAGAACAAACTTTAAGAATAATTGTCATGCATAAAACATATTAGCTACAACATACTGATTTTTGTCAGTTATTATTATAATTAAATGAAAATCATTTGACTTTGAATAACAGTAAAAATATACCCTAAAGATGAATTATCCATTGTAATCCATTTGGTTTTAAGTAGATCAAACAGCTAAATTTCTCTCTTGCAGTCAGTTTGGAAGGAGGCAGGAAACAGTTATACAAAAATCCAGTCAAGTATCTGTAAAATACATAGAAATCAAATATGAGACCCTTACAATTGTGAAGTCTATTAAAGTTTTTCTGTAAGTTAAAGAGCTAAAAACATTGTAAAGAGTAAAAAATAATATTAATTCAGCTAGAAGTAACATAAGGGAAAATTACATATGTCCTAAGGGGGCAGTGCTAAATCAGTGCCATGAAATATTTTTGTATAATTCCAACAAAACCACCTCTAATAAATACTATTTTAAGAAAATTACACTCAGTCTTGCTCTATGACTTTAGATCATGTGTCAGCAAACTATAGCCGATAGGCCAAATCTGGCCCTTTACCTGTTTATTTTATTATTTAGAGACAGGGTTTATGTTATCCATGCTGTACTCAAACTCCTGGCCTAAAGCAGTCCTCCCACCTCAGCCTCCTGGGGAGCTGGGACTACAGGAGCAGGGCCACTGTGCCTGGCTCCCTCACCTGATTTTTGTAAACAAAGTTTTATTGGAACACAGACATATTCATTCATTTCTATATTATCAGTATCTCTTGTTGCTCTACCTCTACAATGGTGAAGTTGAGTAGCTGAGACATATACTGTATGTCCCACAAAGTCTAAACTATTTACTGTCATTTTAAAACAAAAATTTGGCCAACTCCAACTGCAGATAATCATTTGGAAATCTAGTTGAAAATCAAGCTAGTTTGTATGTGAGAATTTCTTATTATCGTAGAATTTAGAATCTTTATGCAAAGATTTATTTTCGAAAATAACATGAAAGTTATAAGGATGTTAGAATAAGGAATGTACAGATAGCAAGTACATAGTAGAGAGAAAGGAAATACTTACATACTTTTTTAAAGATTAAATTGTTTTATTTTTATACTTTTAACATAAGCCTGGCTAATTATTCTTCATTAACTAGGAAAAGGAGTGGCTGCTCTTTATAATAGAGTGTTACTGAAAATGAACTTTGCTACTACTATTATATCACTAAAAAAGTAGAAACATCATTCTTCCTATAGGAATAAAGGAGTAAAGTTAAACATAATTAACTGTTTTTTTAAAATGAGGGGAAGAAACAGCTAAAAGAGGAAGAAAGAGAAAGGGAGGGAGATGTGGAGAGAGGGATGAAAGAGGAAAAATGGAAAGAGGAGAGAAAACCTACTGTACCTTATTCTCTAATTGATATGAAGCCAATTTGTGTACCAAAATTAAGGCCATCTCGGACATGGGAGAAAAACTTGTCAGGATGGCAAGATGTACAGAGGTTGAGATCTTGGTTCTGGTCCTGAATATTCTGTGGAAGAATTCCTCCCCGTTCTAGAAGAATCCTTAGGAAAAATATTTTTCAAAAGAGAGCAAGAGTTTATTGTCCCAATAGCCAAAGCAATATGAAAAAAAAATATGGATGTTGGCATGAAAGAGTTCCAGGAAAGATGTACCTAGAACAATGTATACTGTTATTCAATTACAGAACATGGACTAGTCAGGAAAAAAATGCTACACTGTATCAGCATTTATCACATAAGTTCATATATGCACAGTACAACCTTCCATATTGTCCTATAGACATAATCTAGGTACAGAATTTTATAATCAAAATCAAGTGCTTATTTAAGAAGAAATCTCTACGAAAGTTACCAGGATATCAGACAAAATTAATCTGGCTCAGCCAGAGTATGCTTTTTAGTCATCTGGCCCTTCATCTCCTTTCCTTCTATTAGCCAGATTTTTCTCAGAAAACTTGCTTCTCCATGAACACTTTATGATATGAAATATGACTACAAATTAGTGATACTTGATTTAAAAAGTCACATTTAAGAATCAATTTCAATCTCTTCCACGTCTGTACTAAATGAGGCAGACTCTGGGTAAGGTTTCGGTGACTGGAATGGAAACGTGATTTAAAACACACATTAATTTGCCTTTGTAGTAGTGACAAATAATTTTCACCAGTTATTAATAGGAAAACTTCATAAATTCAAAAATGCAAAGAACTGTAAAAAACTTGAAAGTAAAAATCTGTGTATTTATATTATCTAATATTTTTTCTAAAAAATATATTCCTCTAGTTAATTAGATAATAAGAATAATTTTAAAATATCAGCTTCCTGAGAGTTCATTACATTTAGGAGAATTTAGCTGAGGAATGGCTGTGAAGTAAAGTACATGCCAACTTTTCTATATGAAGTTTAAGTAGATCTCTTAAAATTAAATGCCAGATGTTTCTTCCTTCACTTTCAAATCAATGAGACAAAAAAAAATTCTGTTATGCAAACTCAAATGAAAACAGATTTCATATTTAAAATGAGTGTTTGTGTACATGTTCATGTCAGCTGCTTAAATAACCGCCACCTAAATTCTTCTTAGAGTTACTAATTGTTCTCTAAAATAAATTTCATTTTAGAGCAATAAGAAAGAATCAAACTTGCAGTTGAATGAAATCAGACATACCTTGTGGCTTTACGGATGTCAATATAGGGATTTGGTGAATCAAATAGTTGTACACATGCAGGATGAAGATTATGAAATGCCTCTGCTGATTCTCTTGGAAGAGTAAAACAGCAAGGTCCTACTGAAGGTCCAAGTACAACAACAATGTCTTCCAAACTGCAGCCATATTCTGCTATCATAGCATTCACTGTAGCCATAGCAACACCCAACAAAGTACCTTTCCAACCTGGTAAATAGGAATAAAAAGAGATAAGGAAAGTCAAAATGTAGCAAAATTTCACCTGAATTTATGTCTAAGTTAAAAGTGAGCAGATATAGTTTGTATATTTTCCAAAGTTCAGAAATAATAAATGAACCACAAGATTAATTGTATTATCATGTGGTTTTTGAATGAGCTGCACGACACAAAGCACCTGACACAGAAGAGACACGAAGTGGGAGTTTTCTTCTTCTTCCATTTAAAGATGCTCTATAGTTTTAGCTTCCACTGAGATCACAGCTTAGTCTTCTCTATTTTTCACATTTTAAAAGATTGTGGTTAAACCACAAAATCTACTATTCTAAGTATACAGTTCAGCAGTGTTGAATTCACATTGTTGTATAACCAATCTCCAGAACTTTTTCATCTGATAAAATGGAACCTCTACAACTATTAACAATAACTCCTTGTTTCTTCCTTTTACCAGCCCCTGGCAATCACCATTCTTCTTCCAGTTCCTGTACATTTGATTATTGTAGGTATATAAGTGAAATCATAATACAGTATTTATCTTTTTGTGACTGACTGATTTCACTTAGCATAATGTCCTTAAGGTTCATCTATATTGTAGTATGTGTCAGAATTTCCTGCCTTTTTAAAGCTAAATAATATTCCATTGTATGCACACACCACATTTTGCTTACCCATTCATCTACCAATGTACCTTAGATTGCTTTCACCTTTTGGCTATTGCAAATAATTGTGTTATCAACATTGGTGTGCAAATATCTCTTTGAGTTCCTGATTTCAATTATTTTGGATATACTTCCAGAAGGGGAATTTCTGGATCATATGGTAATCTATTTATAATTGTTTGAAAAATTGCTGTACTGTTTTCCATAGTGGCTACACAATTTCACATTACCACCACCAGTGCACCAGGGTTCCAATTTCTCCACATCCTCAACAACACTTATTTTCTGAGGTTTTAAAATATTAGCCATCCTAATGGATGTGGGGTGATATTTCATTGTGGTTTTGATTTGCATTTCTCTAACTTCTAATCCATGAACACAGAACTTCTCTCCATTTATTTGTGTCTTCTTTAATGTCCTTCAGCAATGTTTTGCAGTTTTCATCTCTCCCTCACTTTTTACAACAAAACCTATTATATTTCAATTAACAGTCTCTTTTTACTCCCTTCCCACTTGCCCAGTCTATCGTTCCCTTGCCATCTCTGCCTTACCTGCCTTGCATCTTACAGTGTTCTAAGATAAAACCATCTTCTTTACTTCTGCTACCTTCTTGTTGCCAAAGACAGAAAGCTAAGAATATTGCATTTTTCCTTTATTCCCTATATCTGAGTTTGATTCAGCTGATATGGTTGGCCGATAATGACTCCCCTTACACCTTCCTTAAGCACTCCATACTCATATCCTTCAAAAGCTAGGCACTCAGGTGAAGGGATCATTTTTTACAGATAAAAGGAGATGATGAAAGCAAGAAGTACTTAGGTGATAGGTTCAGCCTCGACAGGTAACCCACTGGATATGTGGTTATGGGAAGAACAGAATGAAGAAATCAAGTTTCTATCTGTAAGTGGGTAGGATGTCAATAATCAAAATAGGAAACCTAACTGGCAGAGAAGACTTCAGGGAAAAAGATGTTGAGTTTTTGACATAATGATTTTGAGGCACCTAGGAAGATACAGACAGTGATGTTCAAAGGGAAGCAACTAGATATAGGCATTTTGAGTTAAAGAGAGAAATTGTCAGGGCTTTTCTACAGATGAGAGTAGCTCTCTTCTTCAGTGAGCCTCCTTAATTATCCTCTCACTTGTAGTTCATCCACCTCCTTTCTATTTGATTTTTCTCCTACAGCACATGTATATCTATGTATACATATCTGGTTAAAAGATCTTTATTAAAGTAGCCCCATAGAAGAATTTTATCCTTTTTGATATCTGATAAAATAAGTATACAATGTATGTAATTATATTATATTTTAAAGTTAATTTTTTATTTTTACAAATTTTTAGGTTCGGGGGTACATATATGCAGGTTTGTTACATGGGTAAATTGCATGTCACTGGGGTTTCATGTATAAACGATTTCATCACCCAAGTAGTGGACATAGTACCCAATAGACAGTTCTTCAGTCGTCACCCTCCTCCCACCCACCACCCTTAAGTAAGCCCCCATGTCCACTGTTCCTTTCTTTGTGTCCATGTGTACTCAATGTGTAGCTCTCACTTAAAGGATACATATGGTATCTGATTTTCTGTTCCAGCATTAATTCACTTAGGATGGTTTCCAGCTGCATCTATGTTGCTGTAAGGATATGATTTCATTCTTTTGTATGGCTGCATAGTATTCCATTATGTATATGTACCATATTTTCTTTATCCAGTCCACCACTGATGGGCATCTAAGTTGATTCCACATCTTCATTATTGTGAAAAGTGCTGTGATGAACATACATGTGCATGTGTCTTTATGGCAGAATAATTTATATTCCTTTGGGTATATACCCAGTAATGGGATTGCTGGGTTGAATGGTAGTTCTAATTTTAAGTTCTTTGAGAAATATCCAAACTGCTTTCCACAGTGGCTAAACTAATTTACATTCCCACTAGCAGTGTGTAAGCATTTCCTTTTCTCCACAATCTCACCAACATGTTATTTTTTGACTTTTTTTTTATAGCAGCCATTCTGACTGGTCTGAAATGGTATCTCATTGTAGTTTTGATTTGCATTTCTCTAATGATTAGTGATATCAAGCATTTTTTCATATGCTTGTTGACCACGTGTATGTCTTCTTTTGAGAAGCATTTGTTCATGTCCTTTGCCCATTTTTTAATGGTATTATTTATTTGCTTGTTGATTTAAGTTCCTTATAGATTTATTTTCTGCAATTCTATAGGTTTTCTGTTTACTCTGTTGATAGTTTCTTTGCTGTGCAGAAGCTCCTTAGTTTAACTGAATCCCACTTGTCTATTTTTGTTTTTGTTTGCTCTTGAAGTCTTCACCATGAAATCTTTGCCAAGGCCTATGCCTATGTCCAGAATGGTATTTCCTAGGTTTTCTCCTAGGGTTTTAATAGTTTTAGGCTATATGTTTAAATCTTTAATCCATGTTGAGTTGGTTTTTGTATATGGTGAAAGGAAGGGGTCTAGTATCAATCTCCTGCATATGGCTAGCCAGTTATCCCAGCAACATTTATCAAATAGGGAATCCTTTCCTCATTGCTTGTTATTGTCAACTTTGTCAAAGATCAGAGGGTTGTAGGTATATGGCTTTATTTGTAGGTTCTCTACCCTGTTCCATTGGCCTATGTGTCAGTTATGGTACCAGCACCATGCTGTTTTGGTAATAGTAGCTTTGTAGTACAGCTTGAAGGGAGCAATGTGACTCCTCCAGCTTTATTCTTTTTGCTTAGGATAGCTTTGGCTATTTGGGCTCTTTTTTGGTTCCATATGAATTTTAAAATAGTTTTTTTCTAAATCTGTGAAAAATGATATTGGTAGTTTGATAGGAATAGTATTGAATCTATAAATTACTTTGGGCAGTGTAACCATTTTAACAATATTGATTCTTCCTATCCATGAGCATGGAATGTTTTTCCATTTGTTTATATTATCTCTGCTTTCTTTCAGCAGTGTTTTTGTAATTCTTATTGTAGAGATCTTTAACCTCCTTGGTTAAGGCAGCTGTATTCCTAGGTATTTTATTCTTTCAAAATTAACTTATTAATGACTTGAAATTCACATTTATAACTTCATTTTGACTGCTTGATCTTGGATATTTTTAAACTAAATGTTTTCAAACCTAAGAACTAAAAAAAAAAATCCTCTTTTTATATCCAGGAGCCAAGATTCAAATTTTAAATAACTTTTTGACAATGTCATGTAGTAAACCTGACTTCTACTCATTCAATCTCATTATTTCAGCTAGGTCAAAACAAAAATATGCTACTTTCTTTTTTACCTATGAGCTAAAAAGCAAAGTAGAAATAGATTTACAAGTGAAGGAAATTTTAAAGATCATCCCTCATTTCACACAAAATCACAGCTATGGGGTAATCTAAAATACCATTTTAAAATACCTTCAGAAAACAAAACTCCATATCTTTAACACAATATACCTTCTAAAAATACTTCTTTTCTCTCAGAGAATAGTTGCAGTTAAATACATTAAATGATTTAAACTAAAAACAGTTTTCAAAGCATCTTGCTTTTTCCTACCTCCCTAGCTTTACACTTGCAGCTCCATCTGGGTGAATACTTTTCTGAAACATGCCTAACATTCCCATTTCCTATAGCCTGGATTTCAAGGATTCTCAACCAAAGGCAGTACCACTCCCCTAGGGAGTGTTTTGAAAAGCTTGGAGGGTTTCATTGTTGTTTGGTTGGTTGGTTGGTTTTGGTTATTACAGGAACTAGAGGTGCTACTGTCATTAAGAATTTCAGGGGCTAAAGACACTTAATCTGCAATATGGTATTATCTTGACCAAAATGTTAATAGCACCCTTACTGAGGAACACTGTTACTAAGCCAAAACCAACAAATTCCTTAGGAATCAACCTAGGTGCGACCTCCTTTGGGAATTCTACTACAATTCATATAATTTGATGTGGATACTCCTCTTAGCCGTCCCTATAATAAAACTATGCCGCCCCCTCCCATCATTACATTTACCACAGTGTAATGTAATTAACTGTTTGCCATGTCTATCAGAAAGAAATTACAATTTTTCCTGCACAATAAAATGAGTAAAATCCTAAATGTTTAATTAAGTATACTTACCAGCATGAGCAACCCCACATGCTTTTTTGACTGGATCTGCAAAAACTATTGGTATACAGTCAGCACCAAGGGCTGCTATTGTGACTCCTCTCTGATTTGTGGTTATTCCATCATAAGAATCAGGCTCCTTTCTTCCCATAATCCAGATGTCATTGGAATGATGAGTCTAATACCAAAAATGTGCAACAAAAATGTTTTGGAAGTGGGATTTCTCATACCATAAGCTTTCCTGAAGGTATTCATTATAGTATAAAATTATATAACCAGTTTAAGATTACTAGCATTCATTAAATATATCACTTTTGTATATGAGAAAACACAAAATTTACTTATAATTTAACTATTTAAGCTTTTGGTATTATACTCTCTGATAGTTTATACAAAGAAAAGCACAGTTTAACGTTATAAAATTCAATATAGTGAATAATGAACATCTTTCCATAAAGATAGGTATAACACTTCTTAATGCACTTTCTACAAAATGAAAATTTTTCCTGTAAAAGAAAGTTAATTACCAAATCAATGATACTTTTACTTTTCCCAGACTCAAGTAAAGCTAGAATTCTGTAAGGAATAAGACATTATTTCATCAACTATGACCCTAGTTCCTCCTGAAGTAGATTTATAAAATAATGGCCTTTCTCTACCACCATGCAGTTCCCTTTCTTCAAATCAAAAAGGGCAGTGGTAGTATACTCTCTAAGAATTAACTGTACTTTTAGAATTGAGGACTCCAGATGAAATATACAGTAGGCTCTTGAATAATGTCATTTTATTCCACATCATTTCATTATAATGTTAATGAAAAAAATTGACTACCCACCCTGTCACTGACTGTGTGAGGTTTGCACCTTCTCCTCATGTCTGCGTGGGTTTTCTCTGGGTAACCCAGTTTCCTCCCACATCCCAAAGAAGTGTATATGAGATGAATTGGGGTGTCTACCTGGTCCCAGTAGGAGTACATGTGTGTGTGTAAAACACCCTGCAATGGAATGGCATCCTGTCAAGGGTGGGTTATGACCTTGGATCCTGATCTGCCAGGATAGACTCCAGCTACCTGAAGCCCTGAACCAAAACAATTTGATAGTTATCTTAATTTGTTTTTATTACTCTTTTGTAAATGTATGTCTAGCTCATATTTATTTCAATATTTAATATTAGGAATGTGTTGGTCTTTATTTAGAAGTTTGGTGATGTTTTTGTGACAAGAAATATGCCTTAGAAACTTTATTCTTATTTATATCAATTAGCCTATGGTAAAATTGGTTTTATTATGTCGTTTCGCTTAAAGTCACAATTTCCAAGAACCCATCAACATTAAAGGATGACTTACTCTGTGTGTGTGTGTGCATATATATGCCTGTGTGTGTGTGTGTGTGTGTGTATAAAATAGAACTGATCTTTAGGCTATGGTGTATAAATCTAAGAAAAACAACCACAGCATTATTCTAAAACTTTGGATGAAAAAGCAGATACAAAAGTTAAATAGCTTAAAGTCCATGTAGTTAGTAGTAAAGTAAAAAATATACTTTAGATCTTTCAAAATATAAAGCAAAGTTTTACCTTTATTCGGTAAAATTTCTCCATATTAAATCCTGCAGCATTCGCCAACCTACGCAGATTTTCTTGAACCACTGCCTTGGGATCTCTCCGTTTGGAACTACTGAAGAGATTGAATGAGCTAAGAGTTGGTATATAAGATATTCCACCTGTTCTTGTAGTAAATCCATGTATGAAAATATCTGTTGAAGATAAGCAGTGAAGATTTAAAAGACGCTATTCAAAATACCAGTCTCTCAATTAGACCTTCCCTGATCACTGCTATCTGCCCTTGTTATTTGGCTTCTAATTTCTATGGCATTTTGTACCTCCATAGGTTCTTATGGCGTTCTGCTTTGTGTTTATTTTACACTCCCTATGAGATCGTTGCTCTTCAAAAGGTATCTTGTGTCTCATCTGGCTTTGTTATATCTAACAGCATATAGCTCACAGAAAATATTGTTTAACCAAGAAGCAAGATTGATTGTTTTAAATTTTACTCTTCTATGAAGGTGCCAATGATTTGAAATTTCAGAATTTCTAAATAGAAGATTTTAAGTGTCATAAATCTCATTGCAAAGGAGGGCTAGATTATTTGTCTCAACATCAAATTTTCATAAAGCAAATTTATTTATTTGGGGTGGCTTTGAAGGCGTTATCCCTTGACCCTGATACTATAGGGTCATACATGATAGCTCTGTGTTGCCACTGATGCTAATGAGTAATAAGCCCATAACAGTCAACAAAAGGAGGAAAAAAAGAGGTGAACTACCTCTGAAGAAAGATTGGTTTTTCATGTACAAAGTAAAAACAACAGTTAGTGGTTAATATACCTGGGATCAAAGGAGAAGTGATAATAGTTAATTCTCCTCTCAGTGCTGGCAGACTTCTCAAAAATGTTTCTATTTCATTCTGAATTTCTCTTAGTTCTTGAGCTGTGATTATGTTTATTTCAATGGACTGTTTAAAAAGGCCTCCCCTCAAAGTCACTTGCAAATCTTCAAATTCGAAATTGTAAACATCAGTGAAGAGTTGATCAATAAAAGCTTTCATTAATGCCTTCCTGTGCCTGGGTACAATTACCTTAATGCTGCTCAGATTTCTTTCATCAATTTTCTGTTTAATGGTATACAAACAGGCAGCCATGCTGGGACAGCTAACAATCTCAAATTCTTTCAAGAGAGCTGATAATCCATTGCCTGTTTCTAATTCACAATTATCTTGTTCTCCATCCCTTTCATAGCTGATGTTACTGCAACACATTATACAAAGAAACTTGGCCTTGGCGGCATGGTGGTACTGGACAGCATTCAAAGTCTTCAGTAATGTCTGATGGCAGTTTTTTTGAGAGTTCAATTTCAAACCAAAAAGATCAATCAAAACTGCTTCTGCCATCCTTGAAAGAATACTTTTGTGCCAAATCACCTGCAAATAAAAATTAGTATAAGAATATAAAATTATATAAATCCTCTTATAGTTACAACAGAAATTTGTGGTAGATTAAAAAAGAATAATTACATTGATTTTAAAATGTAACTAAAATAGTAAATCTAGGCCCCTCCAAGAAAAGCCAGTCTATTCTGTCACAAGAGAACCATGACAGTGAAAGCAAAGCCATCTTTTAATTCGTTTTGTGAAAATGCTGGTACATCTTTCCAGCAGCACAACAGTTCCTCTGTTTTGTTTACATAGAACTTTTAAGTAAGGAATTACTTGCTGAGTTTAGACAAAGTCCTGTTTTTAAATTGCAGGTTGTCAACCTGTGTGATATATCATTAGTCCTGACATGACTGTCATATTAGGTCTCATCCTTTCATATGCAGGGGCTTAAGTTCACGAAGCTAAATGGAGCTGCACGCGAAATTCGCCTTTTAAGATGATTAAAAGCTGAGATGGCTAATAAGAGTTCCCCTGAGGATTTGCGCAGTACTCCACACTTAGCAATGACCACAAAAGGTATAGTGATTTGGACGAGACAGGCTTCCTCGCAACTTTCTTAATTCATTCTCCCCATCCAGCTTTGCTCACCTCCAGCCCAGCCCTCCCACCCCATCCTGCGGGTCTCCAGTGACCCCCTTTGGCTACGCCCTTTGGCCCAAGGTTTTCTCCTGCCGCTTCCCCTAACCTTCTCTCCCCATCGCTCGGGGCTCCCTCTGAGGTTCATTTAGCCAGTTTTGAGTGGGTGACTGTCCCCCTTCCCTGTTCATTGTGAAATTTCCGCCCAACGTGTGTCGCCCCCGGGTCCCTGTTCCTCCTGCCCACCTCGGCTCACGGGGCGCAGGCTGTGGCTCTGCACCTGCCCGTGCACCTCCACCGGCCGCTCACCGCCCATTCGGGACTTCCTGTCGGACAACGCGCACCAGAGGCGATTCCGGCCGCGCCTTCCCGCTTTTCACCTTCGGTTGCACACAGGTCTACAGCGACCTCTGTGACGATTTGCCGCCCCGACCCTCGTCCTGAGCCCCAAAGAAATTGGGCAGCCGCGAGCGGGTCAACTGGAGTCGTAAGCTCGGCCCAGCGGCGACGACACCCGCCCCGCCTCACCTCACCCACCTCGCCCCGCCTCACCTCACCCACCTCGCCCCGCCTCACCTCACCCACCTCGCCCCGCCTCACCTCACCCACCTTGCCGCCGCCGCACAGATTCCCCGCCTGCCGGTCCCGGGATCCCAGGGGAAACCTGAAGGCCGGGGCCCCGCGGGCCAGCTGCCGGGAGGCGGGAGGGAGCTTGGGCAGGGCCGCCCGGCGTGCTTGGTGCGGACGCTGCAGGCCCAGCACGAGCGCTGGGGAATCCCGGGATGAGCCAAGCGCCGCGAGCCCGCTGCTGCCTCAGCAGTTCCGGGTCTAGGCGGCCTGCCGAGCCGGCACCCAGCAGCCCCGCCGGCGTTAGAGGAACAGGAACCAGAGTCCCGCGAGGGCCCTCGGCTCGGAGCCAGGCGGGTTAGCGGGCGGGAGTGGGCAGGCCGAGTCCGGAAAGGGTCGCCAGGAGGCAGCTAGGGGCTCCGTCATGGGGGATGGGGCGGCGGAACGGCCGAACCCGGGAGCGGGCGCGGGGCGGCAGGAGCTGCAGGTCTCCAGAGGGCACGGGGAGGGGAACTAAGGGCCCGGTTAGAGAGCGGGACGGAGGGCACCTTGAGGGGGCGGTGGGAATGGCGGGTCGCGTGAGGTGGGGCTGCCGGAGCCACCTCGCGACCAAACCGCAGTCTCCCTTCTGCTAACGGAAGCCGTTTCCCAAGAGAGCTGAAGTCCGCGCTTCCGGTCTCAGGGACGCCTCGAGACCCAGCAGCGTTGTCAGGACGCTGGGTTTCCTCACCGCAGCCCGGGACCAGTCCCTTGTCATGTTAGCTCTTGGCAGCTTGTCCCATGCAGGGCTCAAGTCAGGGGGCCTCTCGAGGAGATGTTTTTAGTGTTTTTTTGTTGTTCGTTTGTTTCCAGAAACAAGCTGTTGTCTCTCCTCCAATGCCTTTGTGCTGATTCTTGTTGACCAACACTCTTTCGAGCGCCTTCACTTGCGTTGACAACATGGATGACCTCTATGGCCTTTTAAAATATGTGCCACTAGCAGGACTTAAGTAAAAGGCCCTCATCCCTAACTAAAATCATGATAAAGGTGCAGTTTAGCATCCCTGAGCTGTCCTCCAAGAATATAACGTTCATTTATTTGAAAATAGCAGTTAGGACATGGAAAGCCAGTGTATGCCAAAGGGAAAAAATATCCGACTTTCCAAGAGTAAGAGAAATGGTGCTTCCTGAGGAACTGTTTATGATGAAACGAGAGGTCCTTTTTACATTTACTGTTGCTCATTTGGTAGGCGCTAAAGAACCTTTTGTCTCATAATCTCAGCTGGGGGTTTGGAAGAGCCCTCTGGAGTAGGCATGTTCTTGTGCTTGACTAGAGAATGGGAGCACTAACCCGGAATAGGAACCCACCCTTCAATAGCCCTAGCACCAGTTTTGTCAAAATTCGTGTTTTCTTTGGTCATTTGTTAAGAACCCCAAGCGGTAGATGGTACACGAAATCAGAAGGTGCACTCTGCCTTGAATCTGTGTTAAATATCATTAGGTTGGTGCAAATGTAATTGCGGGTTTTGCCATTGACAAAGACCACAATTACTTTTGCACCAGCTTAATACCTCAAGCAAAATAGAGGTCTTTTAGTTACAAAGGTTTTAAACATTTATCTCTGTTTTTACAATGGTGGGATTCGTATTCTTTCATGCAACAGTAGTGGCAGTAAAAAAAATGAAAAAGAAAATATTTCAAAAGAATGAAGTTGTCAGGGAAGAGAGAGTTTGTTATATTGTATTTGCATACCATTTCCTTTCACCATCTGGTCCTAGCTTCATGTCCTAACACTTCCTCATCCCATTTTCACTCTATCTTACTCCAGTGGTTCTCAGTCTTGACTGCAAATCAGAATTGCAAGGCAACTTAAAAAAAAAAAATTAATATAGAGACTCCACCCCAGATATACGTTGAATCATAATCTCTAGGAGTCAGGCCTGAACATGTTTTCCTTTTTTTGTTTAGTTTTAATCTCTATGTATGATTCAGATGCATAATTAAGTCTGAAAAAATAAAAACGCCCTATTCCCAAGCCACTCAAATAAAAGCTGTTCTTTAGAGGCCACATGATTTCATTCTTTACATTTGCAATTCCTCTACTTAGCAAAATACCCTCCTCTTTATATGCCTAACTGCTACTTTTTGTTCAAGGCTCTTCAAGCTCAAACATAATCTTCCCTGAATCCCCATCCCTCATCAAGCAAAATTAATAGCTTCTTTACATGTTGTTCATATATAAGAAGCCCTCTCATAGATGTAGTCTGGGCCCCTAGCCAAGCAATAAGTGAAAAAAATGGTTAAATATTGAATTGTACACTTTATACGGATGAACTTTGTGGTATGTAAATTATATCTAAAAGAAGCTTTTTTGAAAGAAAAAAGGTCAGTTAAACCACAGAGTCATGAAAAAGTATAGCAAATACCTTAAACTGTATTCTAACCTAAAACAACTGTGTGTTCATTTGCCAATCTATTGAGAAGGTCCAAGACCTTTTCTTTGCATGTAGTCTACTGATTGGAATTCTGCATGCTATCTCTTGCATAAACCGTACCCATAAACCATCAGCTAAGATTTCCCAAGATTTTGTTCTTTTAAGGGGAAAATAACTTAAAGGTACTTGTGAAGCAATCTGAGAGCAGATTTATACTTTATAAATTTTTTTTTTTTTTTTTTTTTTTTTTGAGATGGAATGTCGCTCTGTCACCAGGCTGGAGTACAGTGGTGCGATCTTGGCTCACTGCATCCTCCGCCGGGTTCAAGTGATTCTCCTGCCTTAGCCTCTTGAGTAGCTAGGATTACGGGCATGCACCACCACACCCGGCTAATTTTTGTATTTTTAGTAGAGATAGAGTTTCACCATGTTGGCCAGGATGGTCTCGAACTCCTGACCTCGTGATCCACCCACCTCAGCCTCCCAAAGTGCTGGGATTACAGGCGTGAGCCACCATTATACTTTATAATCTTTTACAGTTAATCTCACATACCTTTGTTGGGTCTTTCCAAAATATTAAACATAGATTTTTAAAGAAACAATTTTCACACTCTTTCATTGGTTTATACAATGTAAAGTTACAAAAGCACAATATCAAGTACAACTGGCAAAAACAGATTTGCAAACACAAGTAAGTCATAAGATTGAACTAGTCAATTGATAGGACCAGAAATGGGCAGATTTACTAGATAACAGTTTCCTAGCATGATATGGGAATTAGTCACTTATGACTTACAAAGGAAATAGAGTGAGTTAACTGGTTAGAGGTTATGTGTAGACAGGCTAAGACATCAGCTGCTGTACCTCTCCATTTTAATTGACTATGTGTCTTTCTACCTAGAGTGTTTTGAGGGCAGAGATGGTGCCTGGCTATTATGGGAAACTACTGAAGAACTTCCCAGACATTTTTATAATGCTATGTAAATCTTCTCATGAGAACAAGTATGATTTTAAAAAACAAAACAGTCATTTTTAAGCCATTTACACTAAGGTTTATGGATCTGTCCAGAAAAGGCCATGTAGCAGATGCAAATTTCCTTGCTAAAAGCTTCTGTTCATTTCCTAGGGCTACCATAACAAATTGGGACTAACTGGGTGACTAAAAACAACAAAAACTTGTTCTCTCACAGTTATAGAGGCCAGATAATGAAACTGAGGTGTTGACAGCACTTACCTCTTCTGTTCACTGACGTCTTCTGTTGTCTGGTGACTTCAGGTGTTCTTTGCCTAGGGGCCTCAGTGACTTGGAGCTCCATGCCTCCATCATCAAATGGTCTTCTATGTGGGTCTGAGTCTCAAATAGACCTCTACCTTTCTCTTATAAGGATTCTTGTATAGAAATCAATGAAGATCAATCAAATGAGAACAAACAAAGGCTATTTATTCAGGCCTTGTAAGGGAGGGAGCCACGATCTCCTGCATTTTAGCAGAGCCAAAGGCAGGCAGAGGAGTGGGCATGCCCTAATTAGGGGCTCTCGGCATGAGGAAGCTGCAGGCAGGCCAACTAGAAGTGGAGCATTCTGTGGCTTCTTCTTGTTAGTCTCAACTTGGAAATGGGGACAAAAGTTAGGGAAGATGCCAGTTATTAATCCAGTACTGGTCATTTGGGCCAATTGTTATAGTTTGTCTCCTAGGATTGTTATTAGCAATAATGATATGACTTTCTACAAGTCTAATTTATAGACTTCCTGGACTGGTTACTGTAGATAATGGGTTGGTCTCCTGGGTTGCTTGCTGGAGGTTGTGGGTCAGAGTTCTGTTTTTACATATGGTCTGGCCATTGTCCATTGGCATATTCAGTCACCTACCCTAAAGCCAGGATGATCTCATCTCAAGATCTTTAACCCAGTTATATCTGCAAAACTCCTTTTTCAAAATAAGGTCACATTTGCAAGTTCTGGGAGTTAGGACATGGATATATCTTTGGATGTGTGCGAGGGCACCATTTAACCCACTATAAAGTTCCTCTTGGTTTAGAAATCATGTTTACTTATTTAGAGGGGGAGGAAAAAAAGACCTTGCCTCTTGCCTCTCTGAATGAGACAAGCAGGTGTGTTATAACTGGATTTCACCAAAGGTCTGTATAACTTCTGTCCCAGAGGTAGAAATCTTTTTGAAACAGTTGCTTAGACATCCTTTAAAGCTTGGATTTGAGTTGCAGACCAACTCCTTTATGTCTGCACTCCAAAACAAGAGATGTTTTGGTAGTCCAGTACTGTCTATACATTCAGCAAAGCCCCTCCTTTGGTAGAAATCTAGAAGCAGTGTGGATAATGTATGAATGTTGCCTATATTATCTTGGATAGGGAGGTAAGGAACAGTACAAACCCTCTGGTTTCTTTCTTTTTCAGTGCCCAGAAACTCTAATCTCATTGCCTGACCAGAAAAGGAAGTAATCCCTAGTGTCAGCAGATTCAGCGGTATGGGTATATGATAGGTATACAGTTTATTTTTAGTTATTCAATTAATTATTTTCGGATGACTCTGATGATGTTCTAACCTATCTTAAAAACGTATTTGAAAAGACAGTCTTGTCTCTAAAAGACTGTTTCCTTAATTTATGCAATTCTAATGAATTATCGGTAGATGGCAGTAATTTGTTTTCATTTTTCTTTTCATTGCACAATAGAAATCTGGGAAAAAACCCAAAACTTTTCCAGTTTTACGGCATGAATTTTATGAATAGTTGGTTTAAATAAATATTATCCAAGAGTTCTTCAATTTATGTTGCTATAGAAATAGAGATCAAGAAGTACTAGTTACTTTATTTTTATTGTATAAATCAAATTTTCTTTATTCTTTAGGTTACTTTATCAAATACTTTAAGGAATACAAAAATGAATAAAACACTGTATTTGCCTTCCCGGTGCTTACAATCTAATGTGGAAAGATACTATAAAATAATGAAAATAATAAAAATAAAAATCTGTTGAGTATTCATTGTGGGACAGGAATCTGCTAAATGCTTAACATGCATTATTTCATTTAGTCTGCACAATCACCCTAATGAAGCAGGCACTAATATTGTTTCCATTTTATGGGTAAGGAGTCTGTGGCCCAGGTTGGAAATAATTTTCCTAATAAGTTAATAAGTAGTATAATTTAGATTCAAAACTAGCTCTGTCTTACTTTAGACCTATACCTTTATTTAAAATGGCATAATAGAAATACTGAAACAATTCTTCTAAAAAGAGAAAGACCATATCTTCCCAGAAAGATCAAGAAAGACCTCCTAAAGAAAAAGCCATCTAAATGGAATTGAAAGATTGGCTGTGATGTTGACATGATCAGAATAGTGCTTTTGGAGCATCATTCAGTTAGAAAAGGGCAAATTGGAGTGGAGATAGACTATAATTAGACACCTGTTATAGGCCAGGCACTTGTAGACCTCTGCCATCATGGAGCTTACATTAGTAGAAGGATATGGAGATGTCAGTGGTGATAGATGCTGTCAAGAAAAATGAGGCAGGGCAAGGAAACAGAGGGTGAAAGAGAGAGTTATCAGAGAAGGCTTCTCTACTAAGATAGTATTTCAAATTGGTAAGGAGTGATTGGATTCCAGTATAATTTAAAGGTAGAGCCAATAGGCTTTGCCAAAAGAACTGCATGCAGCTCGTAATGGAAAAACAGTGAAGGTTCTGGCTCATCTTTTGAGTAGGTCAATCGGGGCAGCACCCTTGGAGTGTTAAGGATTTCTCAAAGGGCCTATGAAACATCAACAATAAGATATCCTTTATTATTGCCTTGGGCAAGTCTAGTTGAATTGCCTTGGGCTCTATACCCTTGTAGAGACCTCCCTGCTAATGAATTCAGGGTTTTTGGCCTAAAGAACAAGAAAAATGAACTTATAATTTACCGAGATAGAGAAGACTGTGAAGGTGCAGGTTTAGTGGTGGTAATAGAGTGGACAGAGGAATCAAGAGTTCAGTTTGGGACATACTGAGTTGAAATGTCTATTAAAAATCCAAATGGAGATATCAGGTTAGCAATGAGTATGAGTCTGCATCTCAACAGGAATGTTCAGGGTAGAGATATAATTTGGGAATTGTCAGCCTACAGGTGGATTTTAAAGCCGTAGAACAAGATGGCATCACATGTAGAATAAGTATGAGAAAAGAAGGAAGCCTGAGGACTGAGCACTGGGAGGTATAACATAAGTAGAAAAGACGAGAAAGGACCAACAAAGGAAACCAAGAAGTATGGTGTTTCAAGAAGGCAGTTATTATCAAATGTGTTAAATGATGTCAATAAGTCAAGTAAAATGTAGACGGAACTTGTTCATTGAATGTGGCAATGTGGAGCTCACAGATACCGTGATAAAAATCTTAAAAGCATAGTGATAAATGACTGGTTCTAGTGGGTTCAAGAAGAAAGAGGAGAGGAAGTGGAGAGCAAGGATCTTGGCTTTAAAGGGGAACAAAGAAATGGGTCAGTACTGAAGGAGGTTATGGTGTCAAGCAAGGGTGGTGGTGGTAGTGGTTGTTGATTTATGATGGGCTGTTAAGAATAATACGTTTGACCAAGTAAATAGGGAAATTCTATTGAGGGGCCATTCAAAGAAGTAATGTCTATGAGAAGGGAGTACAAAAGTAGAGGACTGGCCTTAGATAGGAGCAAGAACACTTTATTGCAAGAAACCAGTATGCTGGTATACAGGTGCAGGTACAAAATCTGGTAGATGGGTAATTTACCATCTTCTCTGATTTTTTTCTTCTATCTCAGTTAAATTAGAAGGTAAATTATCAACTCAAAGGAAGGGAAACGAGGTGTGGGAGGTTTGAAGACAGAGGATAAAGAGTGAAACAGTCATCTACATAACTTGGTGCATCTTAAGAGCCTAGGATCAAGGTCCCACTTGACATAAAATGGTCTTGAATTTAAAGTGAGTCAACAGCATAGTTGTATGTCTTTCTTTAAGCATATTCAGCTACTTGAGTATAAGCAAAGCAGCTGGTTGGGATTCTTCCAGGGAATTAGGACAGGGAGTGAGCTGTAAGGGAAATGAGGGTGAAAGCAAAGGAATCTAAGCGAAGTAAGGAGGGAAGAATATATGAAGGGTTGAGGGAATGTGTAAAGATACAAGAGTCGATGGACTGGAAGTCTTGCGGGGTTAAACAGCACATAATGTCAAAATACTAGATGGGATAAGCTAGAAAAATAAACAGTAGTTTGAATCTGAGATTATGGATGAGGTACAGTTATACTCTATGGGTTGCTGGGGAGAATAAATGAAAGAAGACCTCGAAACAACTGAGAGTTCAGGGTTTTAGATATACCATTTGTGTGGATATTGAAATTCCCAAGGAAATACGGGAGAGTAGTGATAGAGGAACAGTAAGTCAGATGCTATAATCTAGGAATGAGCCTTCCAAGACCTGGATGACAGCTGATAACAACAAGGAAAGATAAAGCCTATGTAGTCTATGGCCTGAATTTCAAAGAAACCAGAGAGGGTTTTAGAGAGAAGAAAAGGAAATATGGTGGCAGTGGAATGGAGAACAGAAAAAAGAAAAATGTTTCATCTCCAGACTTAGTAGCTTGAGAATGAGGAAGCTGTGTCTTCGGACTTCAGTTAAAGCCAAAAGGTAAAAGGGAAGTTCACTGAAAAGGTTGACAATAGAAAGGACTTTGCGGAAGATGGCCCATGAATTTCAGAAGTCAAAGTGGAAGGATAGAAAAGGGTTGGGGAGTGGGTAATACAGCATCACACTAAGGGGCTTACCAAGCTGAATAAGGATGGGTTCTCATGATGAAGAATGCTGGCTTCTTCTGAAGACTGAAGTTAATAAGGAGGTAGAATTTAATGGGAATTATGCCCACAATATTTTAGGCAGCTTATGGAAATTGCACTGTGATTTGGGGGAGAGAGAAATGGGGACTCACCAGGAAGGTAAGTTACCTAACAGGAATTTACTGCTAGGTGAGAGCATGAAGAACTCATTGGATTACCTCTTCAGGCATGCAAATTGTCTCCTTAGGCCATTGGAGGCCTGTTGGAGCTGCAGCAGCTCTATAAATGCACTTTACCAGAATAGTTTCCCAAAGAAGAAATGTAGATGGTAGTAGTGGGAATAGAAAGAGTAAGTTGATGAAAGTGATGTTTTAGCATCATAGGAATACAAAATGTAGTGGACCCTTGAACAACACGGGTTTGAACCGTGCAGGTTCACTTACCCGTGGGTATTTTAAGCCAAACTCGGATCAAATATACAGTATATGCGGGACTTGAAATCCCCATGTAAGGAGGGCCAAGTTTTCATGTAAGTGGGTTCTGAAGCACTGACTTTGGGACTTGAATATGCACAGATTTTGATATGAAGTGGGGAAGGGGGTGACTTGGAACCAATCCCCTGCATATACTGTGGGATGACTCTAGTTTTATTTTGGAGTGATATATGGAAGACATAATTCTTCCCATAAAAAGTCATAATCTTGGTAGTCTATCATAGTCTAGCATTAAGAGCATGAACTTTGGAACCAAAATACTTGAATTCAAATCACATGTCTTACATTTAATGGCTCTCTTTGGATAAATCCTTATATCTATTTGTGTACCTCACTGTACTTTTTTTCGTAAAATGAAAATTGTAATAATATCTACCTTATAGGGTTAAATGAGTTACTATTTTTAAAGTTCTTTGAATACCATCTGGCACAGAATAAACACTATATAATTTTTTTTTTAATCTAAAGCACTTGGAACAGCAGTGACTAGCACAAAGTAAGTATAAGTTTTTACCATTGTAATTAATTGAGAGAACTGACAGTATATACTGAAAGTATAGATGTAGAGGGCATGCATTTTTCAAGGTAGATATATTTAAGGATGAAGTCTGTGATGGTGAAACCCAAATGAAAGCGCTAGAGAGAAAATCAGGTTTGGATTCATTAGCACTAATCTGGGACAGTTCTGTGTGTTGAGCAAAAAGTATGTAACGTGAACGGAGTAAATGGCTCAGCTTCAGGGAAGACTTCATGAAGGAGTAGGTTTGAAGTGAGAGTTGAAGGAAGTGACATGAAGGAACAGGAAAGAATTATAAATTTCGAGGAATGGTTATGATAATCTGCTAGGTAAGCCCTCATAATTTCTTTAGCTTGGATGTATATTTCTAGATAGATTTGATCTCTACACAGGAAACGATTTAACTTTGCTTGTCTTTTTTGTTGCATATATATCAGGTTTCAATCCTTTAAATTTTTTTAGACACATGTAACTAGTACATGGATCTTTGTAGTTAATTGATCTTTAGAAAGGTATTTAGTGATTTAAGGAGAAAAATACTTATTCCTCCTATCGTTACTCCTAAATGAAGAGTAGATCAAAATTTGCTTTGGGCTTACTGTGTCCAGAATAGCACTGGACAGGAGTGCTATATTCCCTGGATTCCACACCCATAGCAGAAGTTGTTAATCATTGTTGATATCATTTCTCACAGATTCTGGTTATAGTCTCAGAATCTATTTCCTCATAGTACTGGAGTTACATACTATTAATACTAACCCAAAATAATTATGCAGTGTATATCAGGTACTATTCTAAGCATGCTATATATATTACTTTAATTATTAGAACAGCCTTATGAAGTTTTAAAGATGAGGTACTGAGGATCAAAGAAGTTAAGAAACTTACTCAAGGTCACAACAGTGGAAAAGCAGAAGAAGCAAAATTCAAATACAGTTCTTCTTTCATTCCAAAATCACTAAACCATTGTATTCTAATTCTTGGTACTAATGGTGAAATGTTATTGACATCCCTGTGACATGTTTGACAATTAATTTACCTTTCAGGGTCACCAGTATACAACAGGAAAAAACAAAAGTGAAAGATTATCAATATAGATTATTGAGTAGGAGTAAAGAAGGTAAATCAAAAAGGGGAAAAGAGGAGATTACAGACACAGAAAATGTCAGACAACAAAGAAAGGAAGAGTCAAGGATTTCCTAAAAAAGGTGATGAAACAGTCTTAAGAAATGAATAATTAAAAGATCAGCAACAACAAAAAAAGTAGTCTGGTAGGATAATTGTGTTAAAATTGATAGCAAATTAGAATAGATGGAAGCAGTTACATTTAGCTGGGACAAACATATACAGTGTTTAAAAAAGGCATACTAACCTGAAAATACAGAATTATAATGAGAATGCATCAACTGTAATTGCTATAGAGCTGTTATGGTAGCACTATAATTATAGTATATGTGCAAGTGGTCTGGATAAAAAAATTAGGACAATCAAAATATTTATACTGTTCCATAAAGGAACAGGTATAACATTGCAGTAGGCAACTTTGAATTGCCTATTATTGTTGCCTTTACTTTTGGTTTTGTTTATATCAGCAAGGGAAAATTCCTAATTCTAAATTTAGTTTAGAGGCAAAAGCATCAAATATTTAATGATTTTGAATAAAGAAATATAACTTTCTTAAAATAGCTGTATTTTAATTTTTATTATATACTTTATTCTTTTGTCTAATTGTAGATAACCAAGACACAAGTTCGTTAGCTGATGCTGTAGAGAAAGTTGCAAAGCAACAACAATCACAAGCATCAGAGATAGAAAAAAACAAAAAAGTTCTGTTCAGTTTGAAGGTAACTTCTTTATATGGTCTTTTAAATGTCTTTACTTTCTTTAAAAGTAAATGACCAGGAGGTTATTAAAAATACTTATTATTGGGAGTCACTTTTAAAGTTATTCTCTGTCAATTATTCTGTTCTCCCTAAGTAGAGTTTACTTAGGGAGAGTATTCCAGTTTTATGGAAAATTTTACACTCCCAACATATAAAGATTCAACAGTGTCATTGCAACTGTAGGATAAGCATATAAAACCTAACATGTTAGATAGAATTATTTTACATTCCCTTATTTGATAGTTTTTCCTAAAATGCTGAATTGAAGGAATGTTAAGTTTTAAGCCAGTGTTTGTAAAGCTATGAATTGTGAGTTATTTGTTGTCAGTGAACATTTCAAGTAGCCTCCCTCTATGTTCCTTTCCTTTTTAAATATATTTATAATCCTACTACAGGGAATATGGGAGCCATACTTGGTCTTCGCATGCAACATAATTAGATATAACTATGCTATGTGAATATGACTAAAGAAATGAAAATGAAAACAGTATCTTGTGCTCTGTAACGATTGTTATTAAATATATCATAGAAATGAGAAGAATAGGCTCAGGAGCTGAACCGCCTAGTTCAAATGGCCAGATTTACTACTTCTTGTTCCGTGATTGAATTTGTTGTGCTCCTGTTTCCTTAGTTGTAAAATAGAGATAACAATAGATAACAAAGCCCATAAGCTTTTCATGAGGATTAAATGAGTTAATGTGTTTGGTGGGGACCAGGTGGACATGGTACTGGTAGGGCCCTATTTGACATTGGCTTTAAGTATCATTGGCTTTAAGTGCATCAGCAGATACATGATGACAATAATTGTATTATGGTGATATGGATTTCTTATAAATATTTGTATTATGTTAGTCACTTCTAGAAAAGAATACAGCTATACAGTAAAATGTAATTCAAAAACTAATGTCATAGTTTTGTAAAGAAATTATTTTGTAAAACTTTTCAGTCTTCAAAGAGTTTCATAGACTTTATTCCTTTTATATTGAGAGCCTACTTTGTGTTAAGCATTTTGCTGAACATTGTCTTCTCTCTCATGTTACTTACCATCTGTTGGGAAGACAAAGAAGTAAACAAATAATTACATGTAGAGTAGTAGTGTCAATGATAGAGGCATGAACGCAACACAGATTTAACACTAGAGAGAGAGTGATCCCAAAATAAATGATGTTTCAGTTGAGTTTTAAATGGCAGCTGGAGTTCATCTGAATGATTAGGTATCTAGGACAAGTTTAAAGGTTAGGGAGTAAGGAAGATAATATTCAAAATAAAAAGGACCTAAGGATATTCACAGAGGATATTTGCAGAGGCCTGAAATAGCATTGGTACATTCCTAGAACCATAAATAGTTTGATGGTAAAATAAATTACAGTACGTTTTGAAAAATCATGGAAGATATATACCATGATAAGAAACTTCAACTTTATTCTAAAGTTGATGAGAAGCATTTGACAGATTTTAAGCAAGAAGCAAATAATTAAATTTATATTTTAGAAAGAATTCTAGATACATAAAAAGCACTTATTATAATCCAATATCCATTCATGATAAAAACTCTCAGCTAATTGGAAATAAAAGGGAACTTCCTTAATCTAAGGAAGAACAGCTACGTAAATTCTCTAACCAACCACATACTTAATGGTGAAATAATGAATGTTTTTCTCCTAAGCTCCGGAACAAGACGAAGATGTCTCCTCTTACTTCTATTCAAGATGGTACTGGCAGTTCAAGCCCGTATAGCTATGCAAGTAAAAGAAAAAAACTCATTCCGTTTAGAAAGAAAGAAGTAAAGCTGTTTTTATTCACAGATGACATTATTTTTTATTTAAATAAAATCCCAAGGAAGCTATAAAAAGCTACTAGAACTAATAAGTGAGGTTAGAAAGATTGCAGGGCACAAGATTAATATACAAAACTATAGTGTATTTCTACACATTGGCAAGAGAAAATCAGAAATTAAAACTTCAAAAGCAATACTACTTACAATGCCAACAAAACTATTCAATACTTAGGGGCAAATTTGACAAAAGGTTTAAAGACCAGTATGCTGAACACTGTAAAACATTGGTGAGAAAAATTAAAGAAGGCTTAAATGTAGAGGTATGTCATTTTTATGAAACAGAAGACTCAGTATTGCTAATATGTTAGTTCTCTCAGTTTTATTTATACATGAAACGCAGTCCCAGTCAAAATTTCAGGAGGCTTTTGGGAGAGAAATACATAGGCTAATTCTAAAAGTCATATGGAAATGCAAAGGACTTAGAATATCCAAAACAATTTTGAAGAAGAAAAGTGTTGGAAATCTTACACTACCTGGGACATTTTCTAACACTAACAACCAATTTTCTGATTCTCTGGATGCCAACTGTGTGTCCAATGATTGGATTCTGTTCTGACACTACAACAGTTTTCCCTTATTTGCAGTTTTGCTTTTGCAGTTTCAGTTAGCCACAGTGAGCTGAATTCTAAAAGTATTAAATGGAAGATTACAGAAATAAACAATTTGTAAATTTAAAATTGCAAGTCATTCTGAGTAGCACGATGAAATCTCGCACTGTCCTGCTCCATCCTGCCTGGGACATGAGTCATCCTTTTGTCCAGCACATCTATGCCATATGAGCTACCCATTCTTTAGTCACTTAGTAGTCGTCTCAGTTATCAGATTGATTGTGGCAGTATCACAGTGCTTATGTTTAACTAAACCTTATTTTACTTAATGGCCCCAAAGTATCAGCGTAGTGATGCTGGCAATTCAGATATGTCAAAGAGAAGCTGTAAAGTACTTACTTTAAGTGAGAAGGTGAAAGTTCTCAACTTAAAGGAAAGAAAAATATCATATACTGAAGTTGCTAAGATCTATGGTAAGGACAAATCATCCATCTGTGAAGTTGTAAAGAAGGAAAAATAAATTCCTGGCTGGGCGTGGTGGCTCACTCCTGTAATCCCAGCACTTTGGGAGGCCGAGGCAGATGGATAACTTGAGGTCGGGAGTTCGAGACCAGCCTGGCCAATATGGTGAAACCCTGTCTCTACTAAAAATACAAAACAGCCAGGCATGGTGGTGCACGCCTGTAATCCCAGCTACTTGGAAGGCTGAGGCTGGCCAATCACTTGAACCTGGGAGGCAGAGGTTGCAGTGAGCTGAGATCACACCACTGCACTCCAGCCCGGGCAACAGAACAAGACTCAGAGATTCCATCTCCAAAAACAAAAGAGAAAAAGAAATTCCTGTTAATTTTGCTGTTGCACCTCAGACTGCAGAAGTTATGGACACAGTGTGTAATAGTGCTTAGTTAAGATGAAAAAGACATTAAATTTCTGGGTGGAAGACATGAACAGAAAACATGTTCCAAATAACGGCCACGTGTTGCTCCAGAAGGCACTAAGTCTATATGAAGACCTCAGCAAGGGATTTTCTGAAATAAGTGACACTAAGTAAGGGATGGTCACACAGATTCAGAAACAGGTTTGGACTGAAAAATATAAAAATTAAGGAGAGACCAAGTCTGCCAATAAAGAAGCTGCTGCCATTTGAGTACAGTACAATAAGATAGGAGAGAGAGACCACATTCACATAACTTATAGTATAGCATTATAATTATTCCGTTGTTATTATCTTATTGTGCCTGATTTATATGTTAAACTTTATCATAGGTATGTATGTATAGGAAAAAAAAACATAGTATATATAGAGTTCAGTACTGTCCATGGTTTCAGGCATCCACGGAGGTCTTGGAACATATTCCGCCTAGATAAGGAGGGACTACTGTATCTATCTGGAATTAGCATCAGCTCCCAGAAGATAAAGGGTTCAGTCCCATAAGACTGCCCCTGCTTCATGTGCCAGTCACAAGTCCCAGGCTACCCATACTTATGACCAACTGGCTATAAAATCAGAGGTTCTCACCTTATCATTAACTAAGTTGGGTAACATAGGAGTATGATAATTTGCATTTTTGGTCCCAATTTTTCATCCCTTAGTCTATCCGTACCCTTTGCCATATATTATAATGCTTTCCCATAATGGATGGACACACTTCCACCCCTTGACTCTGGGTTTGATTATGTGACTAGCTGGGGTGTTACCAGATATGACTCAAACAAAAGCTTTAAAAAACTCTTCCATAACTGAATTTCACTCTTCTGCATCTACTATTATCATGACATGCCTGGGTTGGCCCATTGGAGGAGAAGATACATATAAAGCAAAGCCAAGACACCCCTGTCAGCCCAGTTAAAGCCAATTTAAATCATCTTACAATCAGCCAATCCCCAGACACTTGGGCAGATTCAACCAAGATCAGCAGAACCACCTAGCCAACCCTTGCTTCTCCCAGGCTTATGAACTACCTAGACAACCTCAGCTGCTCCTAGTCATGTCAGCAGTATATACTTATGTATTATTGTATGCTACTGAGGTTTTGTAGTTCTGGCAACAGATAATTGATACAAGGAGTAATTGGCTGTGTTGTAGAAAGGATTCATTCAATTTTTGGATATGGTGAATTTGAGGTGGCCAGTGGCGGCTGGGTGTAGAACTCAGCAGCTACTTACATTCTGTGAATCATCAGCAGATATGTAGCTGAATATGTAAATTTGGATGAAATTACCCAAGGAGCATATATAGAGAGTGAGAAGAGGAAATTATGATGAAGACCTATATTTGAAGGAACTGTTGAGATTGAGAAGGAATTCTCAGAAATTTCTAAGGAGAACCGGAAAAGACTGGTGGTGTGAAAACTAGGCTTTAAAAAGAAGGCAGCAGTTAGGAATGCAAAATGCCCCAGGGAGGCAAAGTAAATATCTTTATACTCATTTTACAAATGGAGAAAAGTGTAGTTTGAATGGGGTAACAAAGTTTGTTATGCATGATCATACAAACTAGTAAATAGCAATAAGGGTGTTAGAACCTAGATCTTTTGATTGTTAACTCAGGGCTTTATCATTTTTTATCATATTGTCTTTCCTGAGTGTGTACTTCTGATGCCTGTAAATAAATTAGTAAAATTATTATAAAGTATCTTACATATATAAAATGTCAAGATAAAACATGAGATAGAACATTAAAAAATATGTAACTGAGATTCCTTCTGAAATTATAAAATAGTGTTTATTGCATGTTTCCTTTTATTCATCAATTTTTAATATCTGATAAATATATTTTTATGAGTGATTTTTCCTATATTCATATGGATTAAAACATTGATTTTCCTCTCATGTTTAAAATTTTGAATAAATAATGATAATGTTAAAATATATTACAGAATGAACTTCATGAGCTTGAAAAACAAATAGCAGCTATCTCTGCAGAAACTAAAGGAACAGAAAGACAAATTTATCAACAAGATGCTGCCATACAGAATACCAAACTTCACTGTGATAGCCTGGAAACTCAAATCAAATCTTTACATTCAGAAAATGTAAAGCTTAAATTTGACATAGAAACAGCCCAAGAAGATTTTGAGGAACACATGATAAAATATAATGCATATTATGCAAAAATAAAAGCACATAAAAATAGTTTGGGAGAAGTAGAAAGCAAATGGTCATTTATGACCGAACTCCATGAAAAACGAGATTTTGTTAAAAAATTAAAGACGATGAAAGAAGAACTTATGCAAGATCTTCAAAATCCAGGAGGGAACCGAATAACACAAGTACAGGTGTGGAAAATTACTTAGTAAAACTATTTTTTCTATAGCTCCTTTTTTGCAAGTACATACATTAAATGGTAAATTTATTGTGAAGTTAATAAAATGCCCATAGCTGTTCTATTACATTCAGAAACTATTGTCACAATTGAAAAAAACTTGGAATAAGTACATGTGTTATATAACAACTACCTTAGATGCTCAAATGCGTAAAGGAAACATCCACAAATCCCCTGGATTTATAAAAATACATGGTCAAATAAAATCACAGTGAAGAATTAATCTATAATCCATTGTCCATTGTTGTAGAAAATGTAATTCACAAAAATGTTGAAGCCTTAGCTTCTATGCCAATGGATCCAGACCAATTCAAATCAATTTAGTACACTTAACGCTGTTATGCAAGCAATCTAAATTAATAATTGAACCTTAAGCATCTTACTATTTCTCTGTTATTTAAAGACGATAGAAGACACCAACTTAAAATATTGATCATTTCTTGCTAGAGGATTAAAAAGTGTCTTTTACACTGTTGTTGGGCAATTGCCACCATAAGTACCACTTTCCTTTTTGTCTTATTTCATTTGGTTTTTAGTTCTGTTTCAAATGTAAGGTTTCTTTACATTTTCTTTAAGTAACAGTTCTTTATTTTTGTATTCCTATAGAAGTAATATTCTAATGCTATTTATCAAAACTAAATTTTGATTTGGCTAGTTTTCTTAAATTAGAGAAACACTGAAATATTGGATTTATATTGATCATCCTTTTTTGACTTCTATATTTCAAATGTTGTCAACATACAGGAAGACATTACAAAGTTAAAGGATAAAATTTTAACTGTAAAAGAATCTATCATTGAGAAAACTTGTTTTCTTGAGGAAGAAAAAAAGACACATGAAAAATTAAGAAAAGAAATAGAGGTAAGTCTTAATTATCTAGATTTCAATGTTTTATGGGACCATTTTTTAAACTTACACTATATTCATATTTCCATAATTTACTCTCAATACTCAAAACAGCTGAAGAATAAGAACTATAAAATTTAGTAAATACAAATCATCAATAGATAACTAGAGATAACCCCCTCATTCAAAGATGTTCAAATATGTGAATGTGTTCAAACAATGCAAGCATTCACTCCTGTTCAAATCTGGGCGAGGGTTCTTCCAGGTTGTTCTCATTCCACTAAGAACATGATACCCAATTAATGGCTAGAAAGCAGCTGTGTAGTCAAAGAGGCTGCCCATTCTTAGACATCAAAGACTCCTCAGAATAGAATAAAACACAATGGAAAGAATTGTCTTTCCAAACCTCTCTGACTTCCTATTCGCGGTTATCAAGAGACAAGTTAAAAAAAAACAAACTGAAAATATGCAAAATTGAAAGTCAGAGTAAATTAAATTCTTAATGTGTTGTGGTGCCGCCTGTGGACTTCTGTAGTCATTATTGTTTAGATGAATGGTGAACAGAAATGTAAAATAATATGCGATTAAGGGCAAATAATTTTCACCTGAATACATTAATTTGGAAAATAAAAGTATGCATGATTCAACTTGCTTTTGACTAATTTGACACAATACAAAGCATCTGAGGAAATTAAAGATAAAAACCCTCATCTTTACATATTCGCTATTAAAAAATATCATGATTTTACCTTATAGTTTACTAGGAATCTAAACAAATAATGGTTTTTTTTTGCCCTTGTAGACATTAAGGTTCATTATAAAGCAATAAATAGTAAGACAGTGTATTAGTGGTATAAAAGTAGAAAAAATATTATTATTATTATTATTATTTTCTTTATTTTTGAGAAGGGATCTTGCTCTGTTGCCCAGACTGGAGTATGGTGGTGTGATCTCAGCTCACTGCAGCCTCGGCCTCCCAGGTTCCAGCCTTTCTCCTGTCTTAGCCTCCCAGGTAACTGGGATTACAGGCACGTACCACCACGCCTGGCTAATTTTTGTATTTTTAGTAGAGATGGGGTTTCACCATGTTGACCAGGCTGGTCCCAAACTCCTGACCTCAGGTGATCCGCCTGCCTCAGTCTCCCAAAGTGCTGATTTTACAGGTGTGAGCCACCACGCCCAGCCAGAAAAAAAATTATTAATGAAAAAAAGAATCCAGAAATTATGCATGCATGAATGGTAAAAACAAAATAGATTACCTTTATGGAAAAATAAAGAAAAATGTTGAAATAAAACTGGATTTCTACCTGATAATACACACATGAGCATGCACACACACACACACACACACACATACACACTTCTGAGTATTGAGTACAACATAGGAGAAAAACTTAACAATTTGTGTCAGAAAAGCATTTATTTTAAAAGAGAAAAACACTCCATAAATTCTGTGGTTAAATATCTTTAGTTTTGACTATGCCGTAAATTTTCAGATTATGGGAATACACCATAACAAGAGAAAGAACAAGACTCCATTCTAGATTATTATAACACATGTATGTGATAAGAAAGAGATAAGAAAATGTCAAATCAGTGAAACATTGGGCAAATGGTATAAAAAGACCATTTTTCTGAAACATGAATATCAGAAATAAAGAAAAATATGACCATCCTCATTAACAATAAGAGACTGATAATTAAAACCACAGTGAAGTTCCATGTTTAGCCCATCTGATTATCAGTATTACAGTTGGTAAGATGTTGAGCATGGGAATTTTAATACAGTATTCTTGTGAGTGTGAATTGCTAAAAGCACTTTGGAAAGAAATGTGAAATTACCTTGTAATTTTTTTACAGTAACATATTTTATTGAGGTATAATTGTCATAAGAGTAAGTACACAAATTATAAATGGATAGCTTGATTTATTTGGACTAATATGTACATATATTTATGTTGGTATTACCTAGATCAAGATATAGAACTTTCCCAGCATGTCCAGAAAGTTCTCTTCTACCCTTTTTATCAAATAGCCACTATTCTGATTTTTATAAACAGCTTCACTAAAATTCACATACCATACAGTTCACCAATTTTTGTCAGATATCCTGCAACAAAGTTTTAAAAATGAAAACAAATTATTCAGAGATTTTTTTTATTATTATTTAACTTTTTTTTTGAGACAGAGTCTCACTCCATCACCCTGGCTGGAGTGCAGTGGCGTGATCTCCGCTCACTGCAAGCTCTGCCTTCTGGATTCATGCCATTCCCCTGCCTCAGCCTCCCGAGTAGCTGGGACTACAGGCACCCACCACCACACCCCGCTAATTTTTTGTATTTTTAGTAGAGATGAGGTTTCACCATGTTAGCCAGGATGGTCTCGATCTCCTGACCTCGTGATCCGCCCACCTCGGCCTCCCAAAGTGCTGGGATTACAGGCATGAGCCACCGTGCCCGGCCTTAATTTAACTTTTAAGTTCAGAGGTACATGTGCAAGTTTGTTATATAGGTAAATTTCTGTCATAGTCTGTTGTACAGATTATTTCAATACCCAGGTATTAAGCCTAGTACCCATTAGTTATTTTTCCTGATCCTTTCCTTCCTCTCACCCTCCTGTGTATGTTATTTCTCATAGGCTCCAGTGTGTGTTGTTTCCCTCTATGTGTCCATGTGTTCTCATCATTTAGCTCCCACTTATAAGTGAGAACATCCAGTATTTGGTTTTCTGTTCCTGTATTAATTCATTAGGATAGTGGCCTCCAGCTCCATTCATGTTCCTGCAAAGGACATAATCTCATTCCTTTTTATGGCTGCATAGTATTTCATGGTGTATATGTACCACATTTTCTTTATCCAGACTACCATTGATGGGCATTTAGGTTGATTCCATGTCTTTGCTATTGTGAATATTGCTGCAATGCACTTACACATGTATGTGTCTTTTTGATAGAATGATTTATATTCCTTTGGGTATATAATCAGTAATGGGATTGCTGGGTTGAATGTTATTCTGTTTTTAAGTCTGAGGAATTGCCACACTGTCTTCCACAATAGTTGAACTAATTTACACTCCCACCAACAGTGTATTAGTGTTCTTTTTCTCTGCAACCTCGTTAGCATGGGTTTTTTGTTGTTGTTGTTGTTGTTGTTGTTTTACTTTTTGATAATAGTGATGATGGTATCTCATTGTGGTTTTGATTTACATTTCCCTAATGATTCATGATGCTGAACATTTTTTTATATGATTGTTGTCCACATGTATGTCTTCTTTTGAAAAGCATCTGTTTATTTCCTTTGCCCACTTTTTAATGGGGTTGTTTGATTTTTTCTCGTAAATTTGTTTAAGCTTCTTATAAATGCTGGATATTAGACCTTTGTCAGATGTATAGTTTGCAAAAATTTTCTCTCATTGTGTAGGTTTTCTGTTTACTCTGTTGATAGTTTATTTTGGTATGCAGAAGCTCTTTAGTTTAATTAGATCCCATTTGTCAACTTTTGCTTTTGTTACAATTGCTTTTGGCATCTTCATCATGAAATATTTGCCCATTCCTATGTCCAGAATGGTATTGCCTAGGTTGTCTTCTAGGATTTTTTATAGTTTGGGTTTCATATTTAAGTCTTTAACCCATCTTGAGTTAATTTTTGTGTATGGTGTAAGGGAGGGGTACAGCTTCAATCTTCTGCACATGGCTAACCAGTAATCCCAGCACCATTTGTTGAATAAGGAGTCTTCCTCAGTGCTTGTTTTTGTCAGCTTTGTCAAAGATCAGATAGTAGTAGATGCCTGGTCTTATTTCTGGGTTATCTATTCTGTTCCATTGGTCTATGTGTCTGTTTTTGTACCAGTACCATGCTGTTTTGGTTACTGTAGTCCTGTATTATAGTTTGAAGTCAGGTAGCATAATGCCTCCAGCTTTGTTCTTTTGGCTTAGAATTGCCTTGGCTATTTGAACTCCCTTTTGGTTCCATAGGAATTTAAAAATAGTTTTTTCTAGCCATGTGAAGAATGTCATTGGTAGTTTAATAGGAATAGCATCAAATCTATACATTGCTTTGGATAGTATGGCCATTTTAATGAATTGATTCTTCCTACCCATGAGCATGGAATGTTTTTCCATTTGTTTGTCATCTCTGATTTATTTGAGGAGTATTTTATCGTTCTACTTGTAAAGATCTTTTACCTCCCTCGTTAGCTGTATTCCTAGAGGGGTGTGTGGGGGGCAATTGTGAATGGGATTTGGCTCTCAGCTTGATTGGTGTTATATAGAAGTGCTAGTGATTTTTGCATATTGATTTTGTATCCTGAGACTTTGCTGAAGTTGTTTATCAGCTTAAGAAGCTTTTGGGCCAGGACTGTTGGGTTTTCTAGATATAGCATCATGTCGTCTGCAAACAGGGCTAGTTTGACTTCCTCTCTTCTTGTTTGTATATGTTTTATTTCTTTCTCTTGCCTGATTGCTCTGGCCAGGACTTCGAATACTATGTCAAGTAAGAGTAGTGAGAGAGGGGATCCTTGTCTTTTGCTGGTTTTCAAGAGGAATGCCTCTGGGTTTTGCCCATGGAGTATGATGTTGGCTGTAGATTTGTCATAGATGGCTCTTATTATTTTCAGGTATGTTCCTTCAATACTTAGTTTATTGAGAGTTTTTAACATGAATGGTTGTTAAATTGTATTGACAGCCTTTTCTGCATCTATTGAGATAATTCATGTTGTGTTTGTCTTCAGTTCTGTTTATATGATGAATCATATTTATTGATTTGCATATATTTAACCAAACTTGCATCCCAGGTATAACGCCTACTTGATGGTGATGGACAAGCTTTTTGATGTGCTTCTGGATTCAGTTTGAGAGTATTTTGTTGAGGATTTTTGCATCAATGTTCATCAAGGATGTTGGACTGAAGTTTCCTTTTTGTTATGTCTCTTTCAGGTTTTGGTATCAGGATGATTTTGGCCTCATAGAATGAGTTAGGGAGGAGTCCCTCCTCCTCAATTTTTGGGAATAGTTTTGGCAGGAATAGTACCAGCTCTTCTTTGTACATCTGGTAGAATTCGGCTGTGAACCCATCTGGTACTGGGCTTTTTTCAGTTAGTAGGCTATTTATTACTGAATTAATTCCAGAGCTTGTTATTGGTCTGTTCAGGGATTCGATTTCTTCCTGGTTCAGTCTTGGGAGGGTGTATGTGTCTAGGAATTTATCCATTTCTTCTAGATTTCCTCATTTATGTGTATAGGGGTGTTCACAATATTCTCTTATGGTTATTTGTATTTCTGTGGGGTCAGTGGTAATATCCACCTTCTCATTTCTGATTAGGTTTATTTTGATCTTCTCTATTTTCTTCTTTATTAGTCTAGCTAAGAGTTTATCTGTTTTATTAATTTTTTCAAAAAGCCAGCTCTTAGATTCACTGATCTTTTTGAAGGGTTTTTTTGGTCTCAGTCTCCTTCAGCTTTGATTTTGGTTATTGTCTTCTACTAGCTTTGGGCTTGGTTTGCTTTTGGTTCTCTAGTTCTTTTAGTCATGATGTTAGGTTGTTAAATTGAGATCTTTCTAACTTTTTGATGTGGGCATTTAATGCTATAAATTTCCCTCTTAATACTGCCCTTAGCTGTGTCCCAGAGATTCTGGTATCTTTATTCTCATTAGTTTCAAATAACTTCTTGATTTCTGCCTTAATTTCATAATTTACTCAAAAATCATTCAGGAGCAGGTTATTCAATTTTCAATTTCCATGTAATTGTATGGTTTTGGGTGAATTTCTTAGTCTTCATTTCTAATTTGATTGTGCTGTAGTCCAAGAGATTGTTATGAATTCAGTTATTTCGCATTTGCTGTGGAATGTTTTATTTCTGATTATGTGATTGATTTTAGAATATGTGCCATGTGGCGATGAGAATAATGTATATTCTGCTGTTTTGGAATGGAGAGTTCTGTAGATGTCTGTCAGATTCTTTTGATCCCATGTTGAGTTCAGGTCCTGAATATCTTTATTTATTTTCTCTCTTGATGATCTGTCTAGTATTTTCAGTGGGGTATTAGAATCTCCCACCATTATTGTGTGGGAGTCTAAGTCTCTTTGAAGGTCTCTAAGAACTTACTTTATGAATCTGGGTGCTCCTGTGTTGGGTGCGTATATATTTAGGATAGTTAGGTCTTATTGTTGAATTGAATCCTTTACCATTATGTAATGCCTTTCTTTGTCTTTTTAAATCTTTGCTGTTTTAAAGTCTGTTTTGTGTGAAACTAGGATTGCAACACCTGATTTTTTTTTTCTGTTTTTCCATTTGCTTAGTGGATTTTCCTCTATCCCTTTATTTTGAGTCTATGTGTGTCACTGCATGTGAGATGGGTCTCTTGAAGACAGCATACCAATGGATCTTAGTTCTTTATCCAGCTTGCCACTCTGTCCCTTTTAACTGGGGCATTTAGCCCATTTACATTCAAGGTTAGTATTGATATGTGTAGATTTGATCCTGTCATCATGATGGTAACTGGTTATTTTGCAGACTTGTTTATGTGGTTGCCTTATAGTGTAACTAGTCTGTGTACTTCAGTGTGTTTTTGTGGTGGCTGACTCTGGTGTTTCATTTCCATATTTAGTGCTTTCCTCAGGAGCTCTTGTAAGGGAGGTCTTGTGGTAATGAACTCCCTCAGCATTTGCTTATCTGAAAAGGATCTTATTTCTCCTTTGCTTATAAAGCTTAGTTTGGCTGGATATGAAATTCTGGGTTGGAATTTCTTTTCTGTAAAAGTTTTGAATATTGGTCCCCAGTCTCTTCTGCTTGTAGGGTTTCTGCTGAGAGGTCCACTGTTAGTCTGATGGGTATCCCTTTGTAGGTGATCTGACCTTTCTCACTAGCTGTCTATAACATTTTTCCCTTTCATTTCAACCTTGGAGAATCTGAAAATTATGTGTCTTGGGGATGATCTTCTTGTGAAGCATCTTACTGGGGATCTCTGCACTTCCTGAATTTGAATGTCAGCCTCTCTAGGTAGGTTGGGGAAGTTCTCATAAATGATATCCTGAAATATGTTTTCCAAATTGGTTCCATTCTCCTCATCTCTTTCAAGGACTCTAATGAGTCATAGACTTGGTCTCTTTACATAATTAAATATTTTTCAGAGGTTTTGTTCTTTCTTTTTCATTATTTTTTTCTTTATTCTTGTCTGACTGTCTTATTTTAGAAAGCCAGTCTTCAGTCTCCGAGATTCCTTCTTCTGTTTGGTCTATTCTGCTATTAATATTTGTGATAGCATTATGAAATTCTTGTAGTGTGTTTTTCAGCTCTATCAGGTCACTTAGGTTCTTTTCTATACTGGCTATTTTGTCTGTCAGCTCCTGTATTGTTTTATCATGATTCTTGGCTTCCTTGGACTGGGTTTTAACATACTTCTGTAGCTTAATGACCTTCCTTCCCATACTCTGAATTCTATTTCTGTCATTTAAGCCATTTCAGCCCAGTTCAGAATCATTGCTGGGGACGTGATGTGGTCATTTGGAAGAAAGAAGGCACTTTGGCTTTTGGGGTTATCAGGGTTTTGTGCTGGTTCTTCCTCATCTTTATGGGCTTATGCTCCTTCAATCTTTGAGCTGCTGACCTTTGGATGGTTTTTTTTTTCTTTTATCCTATTTGATGATCTTGAGGGTTTGATTGTTATATTAGGTGGATTCATCTGACTAGCTTCATTTCTGGAAGATTTGAAGGGCCAACACTCTGCTCCCAACTCCTGGACTGTGTGCTGTAACTCTAGAGGACTTGTATCAGGCCCCAGTTTTGTTCTCTGGCCCCTCGAGGTTAGGAATCCACTGTGCTGGGGGTGCCAAGGTGCTCCCAGACTGCTGGTCACTATACTCGGATGGGTTATGTCAGCCAAAGTGGTCAGTAGTGCAGTGATAGCAGGATCCATTCTTGTTTGTGCATGCCAGCAGCAGCAGTAGTAGCAGTGCAGTGGGGTGCAACTCATCAGCTGCAGCAGAGTGCTCATGAGTCCTGGGGTGCTTGCCTCCCTGCAGGCATTCACTACAGTGGCAGAGACAGTGTAGCTGCGGGGAGATAGGGGGCCCCTGCTGATGGCTGTGTGTTTGGTCTCACTGGTGGTGGTGTTGGCTCAGGAGCAGAGTGCTAGTTGGCACAGATCTGTGTCCAATTTACCATTTAAAGCATATAATTCAGAGACCTCTTATATAATCAGATATGTGCAACATTCACCAAAGTTAAATTTAGAAATTTTCATCACCTCACAAATAATCTTGTACTTTTTAGCTATGACCTCTTTATCTCTCTATTGTATTTACTCATATTTTTGCTTTATTATGTTCTTTCTTCCTGACATTCTATGATTTCTTCTTCTTTCATTTCCTTTTTGTATACAACTTCTAAAATCATTCTTTTAGGGTAGCTCTGCTGGTGACACATTCTTTTATTTTTTTCATGGAAGAATGTCTTGATTTCTCCTTCATTCCTAAAGGCTATTTTTGCTGGATACAGAATTCTGGGTTGACAGTTCTTTCCACAGTTGAAAAATGTTATGTCACTTCCTTCTGGCCTCTGTGATTTCTGGTGCGAAATCTGCTGTAATTCAAATTGGTTTTCCTATATATGTAAGGTATTTCTTTCTTGGTGTCTTCAAGATTTTTCTGTCTGCAGAATGAGCAGGATTGGGGAAAAAAACATTTTTCTGTTTTCAGAAGTTTTACTATGACATGTTTTTGCGTGGATTTCTTTGCATTTATCCTTTTTTGAGTTCTCTCAGCTTCTCAATTCTGTAGTTTTATATCTTTTGCCAAATTTAGGATTTTTCAGCCATCAGTTACTTGAATCTGTGCCTTCTTTCTCCTCTCCTTCCATAACAAAAGATATGACATCTTTTGTTATAGTCTCATAAGCCCCTGAGGTTCTATTTATTTCTATTTTCAATCTGTTTTCTCCCTTTTGTTCAGATTGAGTAACTTTAGCTTTCTGTTTTTCAGTTCACTGATTAGTTTTTCTGTTCTCCCATCCACTCTTAAATTCCACTGAACTCTTCACTTTGGTTATTGTGCTTTTAGTTCTTAAATTTCCATTTGAGTCTTTCTTATATCTTATATTCCTTTGCTCAGACTTTCTATTTCTTACATTTTTTCCAGGCATGTTTGTAATTGTTTATTGAAGCATTTGTATGACAGAGGCTTTAAAATGCTTGTCATATAATTTTAACTTCTGTGTTATGTTGGTGTGGTGAATGTTGGTTGTGGTTTCTTGCTCAGTTTGAGATCTTATTTTTTGGTGTTACGAGCCATTTTTTATTGAAATATGGACATGTTAGGTATTATGCTTTAAGATTCTGGATCTTCACTATTTCCAGGTGGCCACTGGGGTCTAGATTCTGCTACCAGTCTCCACTGACTCCATTGTTTCCCATGGAAGCGGGAGAGGCTATTCTGTAGGCCTCTGCTGATATCATTCTGGGTTGGAGGGAAAAGGAATCCTTGCTACTACTCCTAACATGGCCTCCAGTGACACTGCGAGGACATGGCCTGGTTACTACTGAGTACTGGTGAAAGTCCTGACTCTCTACTAGACCTCCTTTGATATTACATCAGGGAGGAGAAGAATATTACACCTTGATGGGCAGAGAAGTCCAGGATCCTCAAATGGGCTCCAGCGACACCACAGTGTATGGTTTCTTGCTGCTTAGAGAGGATTAAAACTCCTGACTCCACAGTTAAAACTCCTGGCTCTTTAGTTAGCTTTCTCTGAGAGTGCACCAGCAGGGGGATTAGGCACTTCATTAAAGCCTTGCAATGGTAGAAGTTTAGGCTTTCCACCCAGCTGTTGCTGGCATGAGTGTTGGAGGGGCCATAGTTTTTTCTGTGGTGTTTGACTTTAGTAAAACAGTTACTGCCTACAAGTTTTCTGTCTCACTAAGCTGCTATTTTCCTTATCTTTTGACTAGATGGAGCAAATTTTTCTTAGGGCTTTTTGTCTGTACTTCTTGGCATTTCCAGATTGCTATCTTCTCCAGAATCCTCTCTGGGATATATGAGGAAAAAAGAAAGCCCATGATATTACTTGGGTCTTGATGTTCCCTAGACAGTTTGCCTTCTTCTCTCCAACTTTCAGGAGCTTCTGATGTTTGTTTAATATACAATGTCCAGGGCTTTTAGTTCTACTTATCAGGAAGAATAGGTAACTGAAGTATATCAACTTCATCTTGCCAGCAGTAGTATAAATTGGTAAAGGATGATGTAAGTGGTCACTAATGTTAGATTTAGAGGAAATGTTACTGAGGTTAAGCCTTCTGTTTTTTGATGTTTCCATCATAAAACTTCTTGTCATGAAATTTAATAAACTTTTTAAGTTTTCATAATAGGGACACCTCTGTTAAGATTCTTTTGAACTTTTTCATTTTAATTCTATTACTTCTAATTCATTTAAAAGTTGTCCCCAATTCAGTTTAAAAAATGAAAATTTAAGAACTTAAAGATTCTCCACAACAAATTATGAAACCGAAGGACAAATATAGTCAGACCATTGTCTAAAATGTTGCATTTGTGTCAATAATTTTATTAATTCCATGATGAGAATTGATCATTAATATGAGTAACCTTCTCAAAACAACCAGTTTTTAAAGAAGATGAATTCAATTACCAAAAGATTTTTATTATTTCTTTTTTGGAGTCTTTTTTCTATCCCTTCTGAATATCTTTATCCATGGCCTTGTTACAGTTCAAGAATCATCTTTTGCCTGGAGTACAGCATTGTTTTGTTCTAATTCTTTTAAATATTGTGCTTTACATATTTTAGTTCTCATATTAATCTTACTTTTACATTTTTTGGTTCATAAGAATAAAAAATGGTTTTTGAATATCAATGTTTTCCTGTCAAATAAATGCTTTCAGTATTTTTAGGCCATATCTGAATGAAAAAAGCCTTTTCAAATATTTATTCCCAAAATGTCCTTCCCCCCCAATGTCTATTGTCTGTCTTCATATATTTTGGAAGAAAGGAACTAAAGATAGAGTGGAGAAAAAAGATAAGCTATGAGTCATTGACAAAAAAAAATTGGGGAAGCAAAATACAAGGCATGCAAACACAAAGCTTCAAATATAACACATTTAAGCAACAATCAGTGGTTTCTAGTTCAAGGTTAAAAAAAAAAGTGTTATTTCCAAATCCAAGAGTTTTCATACAAAGGATACTGGAGCAGTTGAGAAGTTTTTAGCAAATGATGAATGCTGCAAGCAATGCTTTGGGATAACAGACATTGTGTAAAGCACTGATGGCTTACTCTTGCCTAAATTTTGTACAGCGTGAGTTTGAAATTTAAAAGAATAGGGGAAAATTGTGTACACTTTCAGAGCTGCTAAGGGTGATGAACAAAGCATGTTTAATTTAGTATGATGTAATACACAGCTATATAATTAACAAATGTATTCATTTATTGAGGTCAGCAACAGAAATGATTACACAACTAGAAAGCCAGTCCTATGAGAAAAACCCAGAGCCTGGGCACGGTGGCTCATACCTGTAATCCCAGCACTTTGGGAGGCCAAGGTGGGTGGATCACTTGAGCCCAAGAGTTTGATACCAGCCTGGACAACATGGCAAAACACTGTCTGTACTAAAAATACAAAAATTAGCTAGGCATAGTGGTGTGTGCCTGTATTTCCAGCTACGCAGGAGGCTGAGGTGGGAGGATTGCTTGAGACTGGGAGGAAGAGGTTGCAATGAGCTGACATCATGTCACTACACCCCAGCCTAGGCAACAGAGCAAGACCCTGTCTCAACAAAGGAAAAAGAAAAACCCAGAGAAGCAAAGGGAAAAAAGCTGATCTGAAGGCAAAGTAAGAATTATTCAGGTAGATACAAAGATAAGATAGCAACTAATTATTCTCTTTTGTAGAAAGTATAAGAAGAAATGTCCAATGTTATTAAATCTGTTATTATTTATTGAATGCCTGGTATTTTTGAAGCACTTAATATAGGCTATCCTATTTAAATTCCCCATAATAACATGTCTTACAAAATTTTAGAAAATTTAAATAACTTGCACAAGGTTATATAGCTAATGATAAATGACAAAGTAGGATAGGAATCCAAACCTGTTGGACTCTATTTTCCCACTTCTTTTTTAAATATAGCTTTTGTTTCTAGGAATACATTCTCCTTAAAAAGGATTAAAATGTTAGAAGAAAGGCTATAGTTCCTTTTATACCACCTTCTAGCATGTTGTTCTCTCTCATTACTCTCACCGCTTATTAATGGTACACACAAACACAAACCCCTGTGGGTGGAAGAATATTATGTAAATGTAGTATATGTATCATTTTGCAACTAATTTACTTATTCAACAATCTGTCTTGTAGATTTTTCATATTGGTGCAAATTGGCCTGCTAATTATTTTTAACTGCTGCAAAATATCCCACAGTTTGGCCATACCTTAATTTATTTAGCCATGCTACAACTGGTGAACATATAAGTGGTTTCCAGTTTTTTCAATATTAAAAGTAATGTTGTAGGAAACATAATAAACAAACCCTTTGCACCAAGAAGTAGAATTACTGGGTCATGAAATAAAATCTGTGCTCTTTCTGTTACATAATACGTTCTCTTAATAACTATGAACACAACTAATAGTAATAATATCTTATAGTTGAAATAATTTTATACTGTTTTATGGATTCTTACTCCTTCATGAGGTTGGATGAGTAAATGTTGAATTTTTCCTTATTGGAAGCCCCAAATTTGCATATTAGGTCCCCTCAAAAACTTGGCTGTAACTTAAACTGCACACACGAGGGATAAAATTCCAAGGAGCACAGCTGGGAAACAATTAGAATGCTTATAAGCTGAGTAGAGATTTCAACATCTGTCCACTATAGCAGCTGCCCAATTCCCACAACTGCCAAACTTTAGGAGTAAAGACCACATCTATAACTAAGAACTAAAACAAAGCTGGACTAAAGGCAAGACCTAGATCTAAGGACAAAATTGAAATAAATATACTCTAACTTAAAGTATAAAACAAAGTGTCATGAGTTCAAGATGATCCACCAGTAATTTAACTGACAGAACAAAACACTTTTCAGAGGAAAGTAATAAAATTCAGAGTTTTCAACATGTGCACAATGGTTAGTAATAAAACATTACTCAATGTGAGGAAAAAGAAAAATATTGGCCGGGCATGGTGGCTCATGCCTGTAAACCCAGCACTTTGGGAGTCCAAGGTGGGCAGATCACTGGAGGTCAGGAGTTTGAGACCAGCCTGGCCAACGTGTTGAAACCCCGTCTCTACTAAAAATACAAAAATTAGCCGGGCGTGGTGGTGGGGGCCTGTAATCCCAACTATTCAGGAGGCTGAGGCTGGAGAATTGCTTGAACCTGGGAGGCGGAGGTTGCAGTGAGCTGAGATGGTGCCATTGCACTCCAGCCTGGGCAACAACAGTGAAACTCCATCTCAAAAAAAAAAAAAAAAAAAAAGAAAGAAAGAAAAAGAAAAATATTATCCATAGCTAAAAGTAGAATCAACCAATAAAAATAGCGACAGTTGACTCAGAAGTTGTTAGACAAGGACTAGAAAACTGTAAGTATGTTACACATTCTACAGGATGTTTATAGTGGATATACAAACATCCTTTTCATTTTATAATTAAAGGAAGTGTATAATGATTGATATTGTGGGTAAAGAGAGAGGATTTTAATCACATAAAACAACCAAATGGAAATCTTAATACTGAAAAAATAAGTTGAATTTTTAAAATGTATTGATAAACAACAGTTGGTGGACTTTGTTTCCAATAGACTTGCACTATAAAAAATGCTAAAGAAAGTTTTGTTTTGTTTTATTTTTAGAGTTGGAGTCTTGCCCCTGCCCAGACTGGAGTGCAGTGGCACAATCTCAGCTCACTGTAGCCTCTGCGTCCTGGGCTCCAGCAATTCTCCTGCCTCAGCCTCCCCAGTATCTGGGACTATAGGCATGCACTACCATACCCTGGTAATTTTTTGTATTTTTAGTAGAGATGGGGTTTCGCCATGCTGACCAGGCTGGTCTCGCACTCCTGACTTCAGGTGGTCTGCCCACCTCAGCCTCCCAAAGTGCTGGGATTAAGGCATGAGCCACTATGCCCAGCCTAAAGGAAGTTTTTAAAGCTGAAAGGAAATGATACTGGGAAGGACTAGAAATGGAAAATATATACATAAAGAGATGAGTCTTTTTTTCTTTTGAGTAATTCAAAAGTCATTTGACACTTTAAATACAAAACAATAATGGATTTTGGGTTTTATAAGATGTAGAGTAAGATATATATCAAGAATAGCCTTTTGTTGTAAGGTTCTTATATTTTTACATGTACTGATATGTTAATTGAAGACAGATTGTGATAAGTTAAGAGAATATATTAAAATTCCTAGAGCAACTTAGAAAAATACATAAAGGTATAGGCATAGCTAGAAGGACAAAGGAAGAAATAAAATGGAACAACAAAAAATACTCAACCCAGAAGAAGACAGAAAATGAAGAAAGTAAAAGGACAAAAGGGATTAATAGATGACAAACATTATGATGGTAGATTTTAACCCCAAAATATCATTAGTTACATTAAATGTAAATGAACTAAGCATTCCAATTAAAAGGGGGAAAATTATTAGACTGAATAAAATCAAGTGGCAAGCATAACCTCTTCACAAGAGATGCACTTCTAATATAAAGCCACACTTAGTTTGAAAGTTAAAAAAAGGAAAAAGATAAACTATGAATACACCAGTCTTTAAAAAGTTGGTGTAACTGTGTTAATATCAAGTAGATTTCAAGATAAGAACTACTAACCAAGTTAAACAGGGTCAGTCAATTCACCAAGAAGGAATAACAATTCTCCATGTATATTTACATAATGTAGCTTCAAAATACATGAGCAAAACAAACAGAACGAAAGGAAAAAAAGAGACATCTATAGTCATATCAGAGATCTTAACTTTTTTGAGTAATTGATAGTACAATACAGAATATCAGTAAACATATAGAAGATGTGAAGAACTTATCCATCAACTTAATTAACATTTATAAAGTGCTGCACATAACAACTACTGATTACGCTTTAAGTGTACATGAAACATTCACCAAGACACACAATATACTAGATTATATATTTCAAAGTTGAAATTCTATTATCACAGCAGAATTCCATTAGAAATCAATAACAGTGAGATAGCTAGAAAATACATAAGCTTTTGGAAATTGAGCATTATACTTCTAAATAACCCATGAGTCAAAGAAGAAATCACGAGAAAAATTAGAATATATTTGAAATTGAAGGATAATGAAAACACAACATATGGAAAATTATGGGGTGAAGCTAAAGCAGTGTTTACAGGAAAATTAAGTTTTTAATGCCTATAATAGAAAAGAGAAAAAGATTTGAAATCAACTATCTAAGCTTCTACCATCACAGACTAGAAAAATAAATTCAGCAAAAAGTGAATAGAAGGAATTAAATGATAACAGAAATCAATGAAATAGAAAAATGAGAAAAAAATCAATAAAGTCAAAAGTTGAAAAGAGTAATAAAATTGAGAAACCCATAGCAATACTGATCAAGAAAAGAGAGAGATTAGTAGGGACATTACTCCAGGTTCTGTAGACTTAAAAGGGTGATGCAGGCCTATTATGAAAAACTTTATGCCACTTAGACAAACAGACAAATTCCTTGGAAAAAAAAAAAAAACATAACACAAGAGGAAATTGCATCCATGTTTAACCTTATGATCTATTTCAAATTAAGCTTTATGAATGGTGTAGGTAGGAATCAATGAAATTGAATTCATAATTAAAAACTCTTCCCATAAATAAGACTCCAACGGACACATTTTCATTAGTGAATTCTAATCATATATTTAAGGAAAAAATAATGCCCAATCTAAACAGACTATTTCAGAAAATAGAAGGGGAAACTCCTCCCAACTCATTTTAGGAGGTGAACATAACCCTGATACAAAAAGAAAAAAAATCAGCAGGAATCCTATCAGAAAAGAAATCACAGACCAATGTCCCTCATGAGTATAGATGCAAGTCTCTTAACAAAATACTTGCAAATTAAATTTAGCAATATAGCAAAAGTCTAGTACATTACAACCAAGCGAGATTATCCTAAGAATACAAGGCTGGTTCAACTTTCAAAAATCAAATGATGTAATTTACTGTAGTGACAAAATGACAGAAGTAAAAAAGATGTAACCAACTTAATAGTTTCAGAAACAGCATTAGACAAAATTCAACACTCTCAACAAATTTTCAGAGGGTAACAAATTTTCTGAGAGTAACATCTCAGCAAACTAAGAATAGAAGGAAACTTTGTCAACTTGATAAAGGGAATTTATTTTTAAAAAACAACCTTATAGCTAACAACATATCATACTTACTGGTGAAATGTTGGATGCTTTCTCCCCTAAGATTGGGAACAAGACAAAGATGTCTGGTATCACCTCCTTTATGCATCATTATTCTGGAAGTCCTAATCAATGTTATAAGAAAAAAATAAATACAAGGCATAAAGATTGGAAAGAAAAAAGTAAAACTGTCATTATTCACAGATAGCATAATTGTTTATGTAGAAGATCTTAAGGAATAGAAAAGACTAATAGAACCAGTAAGTGAATTTAGAAAGCTCATAGCATAAAAGGTCAAAATACAAAAATCAGTTACATGTTTATGTAGTTTCTGTGTAGTAGCAATAAACAACGAGGAAGTAAAATGAATAAAACAAAACTTTATTCATTAACACTAAATGACATAAAATACTTGCTAATGAATTTTGTGAAAAAATGTGCAAAACTACAATAAAAATTGCTGAGAAATTAAAGATACTAAATAAATGGAATGATATTCTATGTTCATAGTTTAGAAAACACAATATTATTAGTGTCAACTTTCCCTTTGAATGATGTATAGGTTCAACATTGTTCTATAAAAATCCCACTAAGTATTTTTTCCAGGAATTGATAAGCTAATTTTAAAATTTACATGAAAATGCAAAGGATCTAGTAGCCAAAACAACCTTATAAAAGAAGAATAAATTTGTAGGACCTAATCTACCTGATGTTAAGATTTATTAAAAAGCTATACTTATCAAGTAACTGTAGTATTGGTAAAAGAATAAATAGACCAATGGAACAGAATGGAGTTCAGAAATTAATCCTATTTTGTCAATTTGACAAAGTTTTCAAGGCAATTCAATGAAGAAAGGAAAGTCTTATCAACAAGTGGTGATAAAACAACTGGATATCGGTGAGGAAACAATGAACCTGTATCTCCACCTCACAACAAACACAAAAATTCATCTGAAATGGATCATAGATCTCAATGTGAAAGTTAAAACTCTAAACCTTCCAGAAGAAACTATAGGAGGAGATCTTCATTATGTTGGGTTAGCAAAGATTTCTTGGTACACAAACTTCGCTAACCATAAGTGAAAAATATTGATATGTTAGACCTCAAACTTTGAAACTTTTACTCTTTGAAAGACACCATTAAGAAAATGAAAAGGGCTGGGCACAGTGGCTCATGCCTATAATCCCAGCACTTTGGGAGGCCGAGGCAGGAGAATGTCTTGAGCCCAGGAGTTGAAGACCAGCCTGGGTAATACAGTAAGATCTTGTCTGTACAAATAAAAAATTAGGTGTGATGGCGCACCCCTGTGGTCCTAGCTACTCAGGAGGCTGAGGTGGGAGGATCACTTGAGTCCAGGAGGTCGAGGCTGTAGTGATCTGTGATCATGCCACTGCAGTACAGCCTCAGCAACAAAGTGAGACCTCCCCACTTCAACAACAACAACAAAAGAAAATGAGAAAATCACAAAAGTAAAAATATTTACAACACATGTATATGCACAAAGGACTTGTATCCAGGACGTATAAAGAAAGAATTCCTATCAGCCAATAATAAAGTCATACAGTCATTTTTAAAAAAATGGGCTAAAGATTTGAACAGAACTTAACAGAGGAAGACATAGTATGACCAATAAACACATGAAAAGATGTATAACACCCTTAACACCAAGGAAACAAATCAAAACCACAATGAGATACTATTCACACGTTTTTACCCCTAGAATGATTAAAGTTCCAATGAATATTAATACCAAATGTTGCTAAGGATATGAAACAACAGTCAAGATCATGCACTGCTGGGGAGATTATAAGATAGTGCAACTGCTTTGGAAAAACAGTTTGAGAGTTTCCTAAAAAGTTAGCATATACCTACTGTACAAACAATTCTCCACCTAGGTGTTTACTCAAGAAAAATGAAAAAAATGTGCCTTAAAAAACTTGCAAAACTTGTATATGAATTCTTATAGTAGCTTTATTGACAAAAGCCTCTAAATAGAAACATCACAAATATCCCTAGAAAGGAGAATGGAAAAATAAATTGTGGTATGTTTATATAATGGAATACTGCACATACTACCTGTGAATAGATAACTTGTCCAGCCCTATTATTCTATCATTTAATCAGTCCATTTAAAAGTAGATGTTTTGCTATAATGAGATGCCACTTCACATCCACGAGCATGGTGTTAAAGCAAACTAAATATGGCCTGAGAAGAACTCCATACTTCTTAGACAAGATTGAAAACCCAACTTACGAGTATGTGTCTGTAACAACAGCTGAATGTTGGACAATCCCAGCGGCCATACTTCAGCCACTCCTAGACTGCTGAGTGTTCAAACTGTGTTCAAATAAGGCAAACGCAGCGCTGTAGCCAATCCTGCTGTTTCTGTACCTCACTTCCAATTCCTATACCTCACTTTACTTTTTTTGTCTATACATTTCTTCTGACCCCGAGGCACCCCTGGAGTCTCTGAATCTGCTCTGATTCTGGGGAGTGCCCAATTTGTGAATCATTCATTGCTCAATTAAACTCTTTAAATTTAATTTGGCTGAAGTTTTTATTTTAACGATGGCCATGACCAAAAACATAGATAATAAGTATTTTCAAGGATGTGAAGAAATTGGAACCTTCACACATTACTGGTGTGTAAAGTTACACTGGAATGTAAAATTATACAGTCGTTTTGAAAAACAGCTTGGCAGTTCCTGAAATGGTTAAACATGGACTTACCATATGATCCAGTAATTCTACTCCTCACTGTATACCTGAGAAGTGAAAACATATATTCACACAAAATCTTGCAGACAAGTGTTTATGGCAGTATTATTTATAATAGCCAGAAAGTGGAACCAACTCAATAGGGAATGACTGCTGATGGGTACCAGTTGATGAACATGTTTTAAAATTGATTGTGATTATAGTTGTGAAACAGAGTAGGAATGGAATTTAGCCCTCACCATGATTTGGCCCCCACCCCTACTAATACATTTTTTCCATACCCACCCATTACCAGACCTTGCAGAACCCCATCCATTGGGGTCATCCCTGCTGACCACAAGATACCTCTTGAAACAGAGATAAGCAGCATCCCACTGTAAACCTTACTCAAGGGAGTTAGCCTTATTGCAGGCCTGTGCACAAGACCAGAAGAATGGCTGATCTTTACCCCATGCCTCATTATAATACTAAAAGCCTCACCCAGGGAAGAGCTTATCCATCATATTTTGATCATGCAATGTACATGCTAGCATGATTTCTCACTGTGCCTGCACACTCTGCACTCCACCATGCACTGTAATGATACTCCCATACCCCATGCACATTCCTGTCACCTTTCCTAAAAACACCACAAAGACCTGCCCTTGGAAAGCCAGCCAGCTAACTCTTGCTCCTGCACTGTCTCCATTGTGTTCAAACATAAGCCCCCAATAAAAGCCTTGTTTGGGAAACTTGCTCAGCCTCGTGTCAATTTCTATTACATGAGAGCCCAAGAACCTGTGGTCGGTAACAGTTGTACAACTCTGTGAATATACTAAAAGCCATTGAGTTGTACACTTTAAAGGATGAATTATATGGTATGTGAATTACATTTCCATAAAACTGTTTTTTAAAAAGATTGAGTGTTCTTGTGGCCCAACACCAAGACCAATGAAGCACTTTCCACTGTGCTTCATTGCCTTCCAGTGTATCCTCGCCTGGCTCAGCATAAATGATGGTTTATTTAATAGCAAGGAAATGGACTACATGATCTCCTGGATCTTTTAGACCGAATGATCTATGTTTCAGTGAATCACAGGATACAGGAAATGGGAAATGGAACCATTTTTCTTAACTGATGTTAAAAGAAAAACTTTAAATAAATTTGATAAATTTAAAACTTTAGACAAATGTAAATTTCATAAAATTAAATTTGACAGAGCTTAATAGAAGAATGATGAGAGAACCAGCAGCCCTCAGAACCAGCAGAGGTTCAGAGAGCTCCACTTCACAAAGTGGGCAGGCAACATTTATGGACAGGAAATGGAAATGAGGTGCAGAAAGAGTTTGATTGGTTACAGCTCAATGTCTGTTTTATTTGAATATGGTGTGGTCAGCGGACCACCTGTGATTGACCAAAGCTGGCTGCTGTGGTGGACTGAGTCTCAGCTATTGTTACAAAAATGTACTCCTAGTTAGGCTTTCAGTTAGTTTAAATACTGTTAGGTTGTGGTTCCTCACATAGGGACTCAAAGTAGAGTCCCCCAGGACAAATTTAGTTTAACACTGGTAACTCTCTTAACAAGAAGACATTCCATTATGGATACTTCACTTCAGCTCAACTCCCAAACTCTATCACCTGCTAGCTATGAAACTTTGGTCAAATTACTTGAACTCTTTTATCTTTGGTTTCTTCACACAAAAATGAGGATAATAATACCCGTATCATATGGTGTTATAAGAATTTAATTATATGCAGAAAGCTCTCAGCACAGTATCTAACATGTAATAAGTGTTGAATAAATAGTTATACAATTACTGTTTATTTTATCATAGTTATTTATAGTGTATAGTTTCTAATTAAGTGCTTTCCTCTTTAGAGCAGTCAAAATATTATTTATGGCTGCTTACTATTTATACTTCACAAGCCCTGTTGATGTGTGCTCTTCTTTCAATAGGTACAACATAAGAGATATGACGCAATTCTTAAGCGTTTGCATTGTCAGGTGAACAAGCTTCAGGCAAATAGACGACAGTGGCAATGGAACATTCAACAACTGGAAAAAACTGCAGCCGAATTAAGAAAATGCATTGGAATGCAAGAATAACATTGCCATAGGGCAGTGTGGAACACAGACCATGACAACAAAAATTACGGGACAGAACATTAAGAAAATCTTTTGGATTCTTAATAACAAGCATCCACTATCAGAGGCCTGTCTTAATGACAGATGTCTTTGTTGTTGTTGTCGTTGTTGTTTTTAAATCAGTCATCCATTTGTTAAAATGCCTTCTAACCCTACACTTGATAGCAGTAGACAGACAATAGGAATGCCTACAGAAAAATAGTGCAAGAGTCTCTATGACTATTGGGAGTGTGTAAAATGTATTATACTCATGAATACCTGTTTATGTTGCATTTGCTACCTTATAAAGTAAAAATTTAGAAGGGAAAAAACACTTGAATTTTCAATGATTTAAATTGTTAAGATATTTTCAAATGTTTGTCTGTTTCAAACTTTTTATTGGAAGTTTTTTTTTACAACTGCCTTCACAGTAGCCCATAAATATTGATATTTATAATAATGTTTTTGTACGTTCAATGCTTCAAATATTTTACTCCATTTTCTCTTCTGTCCAGAAGGTAACAATCATTTTTCTTTGTTATAAAATAACATATTTTAGAGTGATACAATGAATAAAATATTTTGTTCACTTTTCTTTCTATAAATTATTCATATTCTGTAACTAAATTAAAGTTATAACATCATGTAACTCTTAAGAGTATTACTCAGTATAGACTAACATATTTTTTCTCACTGAAAGGCAAAATGTCAAAAATCAAATGGTAACTTGTCCCTTTCAGATAAAAGTGCTCCCCTTTTTCATGGTTCCATTGAGTCAAATACTTAGAAACAAAAACAAATAGGAAATATGGTTTTAAAATATTCATTTGTTAATACCACACATCTACAGCCATCTGATCTTTGACAAACCTGACAAAAACAAGAAATGGGGAAAGGATTCCCTATTTAATAAATGGTGCTGGGAAAATTGGCTAGCCATAAGTAGAAAGCTGAAACTGGATCCTTTCCTTACTCCTTATATGAAAATTAATTCAAGATGGATTAGAGACTTAAATGTGAGACCTAATACCATAAAAACCCTAGAGGAAAACCTAGGTAGTACCATTCAGGACATAGGCATGGGCAAAGACTTCATGTCTAAAACACCAAAAGCAATGGCAGCAAAAGCCAAAATTGACAAATGGGATCTAATTAAACTAAAAAGCTTCTGCACAGCAAAAGAAACTACCATCAGAGTGAACAGGCAACCTACAGAATGGGAGAAAATTTTTGCAATCTACTCTCTGACAAAGGGCTAATATCCAGAACCTACAAAGAACTCAAACAAATTTACAAGAAAAAAACAAACAACCCCATCCAAAAGTGGGCAAAGGATATGAACAGACATTTCTCAAGACATTCATACAGCCAACAGACACATGAAAAAATGCTCATCATCACTGGCCATCAGATAAATGCAAATCAAAACCACAATGAGATACCATCTCACACCAGTTAGAATGGCGATCATTAAAAAGTCAGGAAACAACAGGTGCTGGAGAGGATGTGGAGAAATAGGAACACTTTTACACTGTTGGTGGGATTGTAAACTAGTTCAACCATTATGGAAAACAGTATGGCGATTCCTCAAGGATCTAGAACTAGATATACCATATGACCCAGCCATCCCATTACTGGGTATATACCCAAAGGATTATAAATCATGCTGCTATAAAGACACATGCACACGTATGTTTATTGCGGCACTATTCACAATAGCAAAGACTTGGAATCAACCCAAATGTCCATCAGTGACAGATTGGATTAAGAAAATGTGGCACATATACACCATGGAATACTATGCAGCCATAAAAAGGATGAGTTTGTGTCCTTTGTAGGGACATGGATGCAGCTGGAAACCATCATTCTTAGCAAACTATCACAAGAACAGAAAACCAAACACCGCATGTTCTCACTCATAGGTGGGAACTGAACAATGAGATCACTTGGACTCGGGAAGGGGGACATCACACACCGGGGCCTATCATGGGGAAGGGGGAGGGGGGAGGGATTGCATTGGGAGTTATACCTGATGTAAATGGTGAGTTGATGGGTGCTGACGAGTTGATGGGTGCAGCACAGCAACATGACACAAGTATACATATGTAACAAACCTGCACATTATGCACATGTACCCTAGAACTTAAAGTATAATAATAATAAAAAATAAAAAAATAATAAAAAAATATTCATTTGTAGGATTAAATAATTTCAAACAGACAGCATCAAAAAAAAATGTAAATCCATTTTCTCCTTACCTTTTTATGTGCCTAAAATTCAGTAAGTGGAGCTGATACAAAACCTGATATTAATAATCTTATTATGTCTAACAGTAATAGTTTTATGATGGCTTAGCATGGCTTACTATGGCTAACACTTCAAACAGCTTATCCTGTAACACAATCAGCTTTGGTCCATGACTCAGAAACAGCTACAGTGAAAATGGTGAAACCTACAGATTGTGGGGAGTACACAGTATACTCAGCTGAAGACAAGTCAGAACCAAATGCTGATTATATAAATAGATTTTAATGTAACTTGCATATTAAAAAGTTATTATACTTTGTAAGTTTAGTTATCGCTTATAAAAAATTCTAGTTTTCTAAACTGTTTTAAAGTTTATATTGGGATTCAAAACATTTGTAAATGATAACACCTTGAGTTATAGATTTGAAAGTTTGCTTTTAAATTCCGATATGAAGAAAATAGGTGTAATCTGCTTAAGATAATGTGCTCTGCTTGTAAGTTTTAATGTAGTTTTCTAAAATATCCTTGATAATCCATATACCTATTTTACATTTTATGACAGTCAAAAATTATTTGAAAAAGAAACCTTTTTTCCCTGTTTTTTCTTATCTTGGAAACTATTTCAGATAATAGAGGCTTTCAGATTAATGAAGAACTAAAATTTGAGATATCCAAAGCCTGATGATTTAGTGGATATGGTATTTCAACACAATCACAAACTCTAAAATTAGAAAATTGAAGTTATTTTTAATTTTAGTTCTGCATAATTGAACCTAGCTTAGAATATGAGCCCTTTTGCTTAGTGGCATTTCACACACATACTTCTGGTTTAAAACTCAGTCTCTTTGGGATAAATATTCTGTTCAAAATTCTCCTCTTCCTCATTTTTTTTCTCCATGGAAGTGTTCTAAGTTCCGGCGGACTTGTGTCATCAGGGACACTGCTCTGCACCAAATGTCGTTTTCTGATCTCACTGGCCTCTGCAGAGATCTAATCCATTCTTCCTGGTGTTGAGGATCATCGTGAGTCTGCGCTGTACCTGCAATTGTTTAGTCAATACGGTCAGCTTCATTGTCCAATCACAAGACCTCTTCTAGCCCTATTTCATTTTCTGTCTGCATGGTGGTCAATTTTTATCTCTTTGGGAGCTGTTATTCTACCCATGCATTCTTCCCCACTCCTCGATTTCAGTATAAATGGATTCTTTCAAGGTTCTCAGTGCTTTTAATGGCTTAGCAAAATGTCAACTCTCAAAATACCGAGTCTTCTGCAAAGGAACACTATGATTTCAAGAATACTGTTTCTACTGTGGACTTTTAAAAAAGCCTCATATGAAACTCAAAGCAAATATATTACTTCTGAATTCTCAGTAGTATCTGTCCTGACCCAGGCCTGCTAGGCACCATTACCTAAATGATCAGTAAAAGCTAACAAATGCAAGGAAACAGAGGGAGGGAAAAAAACCCACAGTTAACATCTCAAAATATTACTACACGTGGAATCTGTGGACAAATTATAGTTGACCAAAGTAAAGAAGTTGATATCTACTTAAAGCCGTATCTTAAAAACCATGGGAGTCACCATATTTTACACACTAAAGCCATTACGGACACTTTCATGGCCAATATAAATGGTCTATATTTTGTCTGTTAGACTGTGTCTCTTCCAGTCAATTGATTAATCATGCTGTTTTCCAAAAACACTGTAGATAAAAAATAACAACACTAAACAATGATAAAGTACTGAGTATGCTGTGTCCTATTTGACAATTTGTATACATCATTTCATTTAACTCTCAAAATAATGAAAACATATATTATTTTCTCTGATTTGCAGATGGGGAAACTGATGCTTAGGTAGAGTAACTTGCCTAAGATTTCATCACACAGCACGTCAGGGGCAAGGTTGAAATCAAAGCCCTATTTTAGCTACAAGGAACTACAAGAAAATGATTCCAAGGGCAAGATTCAATTTTATTATAAGTAAGTAATAATTTATTTCTACATTTAATCTATCATTTTGATATATTGAAAGGCATACAATAAATTTAATCAAGGGGAGAAATTTTGTAATTAAAAATAAATGGCACACAAATGCATAGGTAACAGTACATGAGGGTCAGGGTCGGTATAGTATTTTGGCTGTGGAAAATGGAATCGCATTTATGAAAATTGCTTTGGAACCTTTTAAAGTTTACATAGGACATTGCAACTAAAACTCTAAATTTCTATGTTATTTTACATTGAACACAGAATTCACTGTTTATCCATAAAATTTATTAAAGGGCTATGCGAATACTATAGTGATTTGGAACTATTTGGGGGGGGAGTCAGGAATTCAGAAGAACACGGGGTTTTGATTTGTTAGTTGCTCATAGTTTAGCTTCTTATATTTTTAATATTATAAAAATTTTATTTTTCATTAACTAAGCTAATGATTACTAAAGGTAATGATCAGCAGCTAAAAGTTATATGCCTGTCAAAAACAGCCCATGTTATCTGTTATTTGAATTTATCTAAGGGAAGTTTTTTTTTTTTTTTTTTTTTTTTTTTTTTTTTTTTTTGCTGATAAAAATGGCATGTAAGGAATGGGTCTTCTATATCACATTAGCTACCATATAATACTTTCTCTTGAATATTACTGAACTATGACCAAAACCAAGAAAAATAAATTGAAACAGACACTAATAGAAAAATAGATCTATTCAATACATAGCTAAGAATAGGTCGCTCCAAATTGCTTTTTCTTTTCTGTAATGTTCTATTTAAATAATGACTGTGAGCTATAGATCTTTAGAAAAATAAAAATAGCATATGATCTGGTAATGACAGGGTTGCTGTTTACATAATCCAGTGAAGACAGACATGAAGTAATGAGACTTCAACCTCTTAATTAATGAGATGATGTATTCCAAAAGAAAATTAGAGTTCATGTGGTAAATAGTTTTAAAAGGCTTCTTACCCACAAAGCTCTCTGGCATAAAAATCATGTCAAAAATGGAATAAAACACTTAAATTACAGATATTTGCCAGCATTACTCACTCACATAACACAAAGTAATTTAGAGGCATTGACATATACTGCCAGTCTAAGATGAATTTTTAAATATTTTTTGTCCAAAATAAGTAAGTCAAGACACATCATCTACTTCATCTGCTATTGCTGTCTCCCGAACATTATTTTACATGAAATAGACATATGTAATCCCGATGCTTGTTTTGGAGAGGCTTCCTTGAGATGCTTTTGAGACTGTTTCTCCCAGAATCCATAGTGCTTCTTTGTGTATATGACACTGAAAAAATATATAGCAAGCCTACAATTTGCATTCGTTATTTTTGTCTTCAGTGACCTAGCGTTAACTAACTCATGCACAGGAATCTAAGCCAGATATCTGGATCCCTGTGCATGACCTACACACCTACTTGGCAAAAAATATCACATGATTTTCTCTTCCACCTTTTCCACAGAGACTGTCTAGCCACTCTCAAGTGTCATTGTTTAAAATGAAACCTCTCTGAGAACACTTTCTTCACTTAGATGTAATATTGACTTTGCTGGGCAGTTAAATAATGTTGATAGTATTTTAATTTTAATTTGTGGTTCATACGAATAAAACATATAAAATATTCAATTCAGAAAAAGATCCGTCCTTACTCTAACCTTCCACTAATTTAGAATATTTGTCTTCTAAGCCTTTCAATCTCAATTAATCTGTCAATATAATTTACTCATGCACAGTTTTCTAATAATTAGTGTAATTCTCTCATGTTTCTTTCATCTCTTTTAATAAAAAAAGCAGCTTCCTCATTCACACCTCAGCTTTTTCAGTCCCTACACAGCCGTAAGTTGCACCATCTTCAAGCTCCGATTCTCATTTTTTGTGGTAACCCCAAAGCTTAGTCCAGTGGCCTCAACTTAGATCTCAGTCATTGAAAATAATCTCTTCATTTAGAACTGGCTTATGCAAGAATCTATCATTTCTTTACTTTGACATGCCTCACAAAGAAAAACTTTCTGAAACATTGTGCAATAGACACAGTTACTGTTTTGCTCAAATCCTCTCAGATTTTTAAAAAATCCTTTTTGGGCAGCACTCTCCCAGTTGAGTCATGCTTTCGCCTCCAAAAACTCTCACCTAAGACTTTCTTCGGGATGTTTCCTACCCTTAAAGGGACTTTCCTTGATATTGCAGCCTTTCTTGGCTTCTTTTCTCCTTACCAGTCTTGCTTCCTTTACCAATTTCTCTGAGGAAGCCTTCAATAATAAATCACTTGCTCAAGAATCTTCATCTCAGAATCTGCTTCTGGGAATCCCAAACTAAGTCACCTTACAAGATTAATCACACATGGAAATCTCTATTTTCAAGAGATGACTATTGTTCTACTCCCTGTTCCTCCCTCCTCCCTTACCCCAAATCAGGTCCACTCCCAGCAGCAGCCAAAGGAAAGACATCTAATCACTGTCCCATTCAATGTAATTTTGACACTATTTATTTGCTTTAAATAGAAAAGCAAACCAGGCCAGGCGCAGTGGCTCATGCCTGTAATCCCAGCACTTTGGGAGGCTGAGGCAGGTGGATCACCTGAGGTCAGGAGTTCAAGACCAGCCTGGCCAACATGGTGAAACCCTGTCTCTACTAAAAATACAAAAATTAGCTGGGCGTGGTGGCGCGTGCCTGCAATCCTAGCTACTCAGGAGGCTGAGGCAGAAGAATCACTTGCAGTTGGGAGGCAGAGGCTGCAGTGAGCTGAGATCGCGCCACTGCACTCCAGTCTGGGCAACAGAGTGAGACTCTATCTTAAAAAAATTAATAAATAAATCTAGATTCTGAAACCCCAATTTAAAAGTTTAGGATATTTTTCAACTATGTTGAGGTCACACAATGTTTTAGACAGATTAGAAGTCTCATGCAACCAGACCAAAAGAGTGATATTTGGGGACAATATTTTGGTTGTTCTCATTCCGACTAGATGACAAAGACAGGGACATGGACAGGAGCAAATTATGTCTGTACAGATCCTATGTCCTTCTATATTCACCTTGGTTCTCTCAGACCATTCTTTCTCATCTTTTAAAATGAGCTGGTTGGGTATGTTGGCTCACACCTGTAATCCCAGCACTTTGGGAAGTCAAGGCAGGCAGATCACTTGAGGTCAGAAGTTCGAGACCAGTCTGGCCAACATGTTGAAACCCCATCTCTACTAAAAATACAAAAATTAGCCAGGTATGGTGGCACACGCCTGTAGTCTCAGCTACTCAGGAGGCTGAGGCAGAAGAATCACATGAGGCTAGGAAGTGGAGGGTGCAGTGAGCCGAGATCGTACCACTATACTCCAGGCTGGGTGACAGAGCAAGACTCTGTCCCAAAAAAATAAAAATAAAAATAAAATTAAAATTAGCAGTTCTCCCTTTTAGCCATTCATTGTCACATCTACAGCTCAAAAAACACTAGCGTAATAGTGTGATGCAGATGAAGAGCAATTAACTCCGAAAATTATAAAGGAGTATGGATCTATAGGACATAACACTGCAAAATATCAGCCACAGCATTTGTCATCATAGTTACAGAAAACTTAGAGTAACTTTAACAGTATTTATTGTCAACCATAACATGATATATTTGTAATATTTTTACTATATCAGAACTTAAAATATAAGATTAGTAACAATTTATCAAAATTAATTTTTAGTGTTGTAAAAATGATTTTAGCTTACGCTAAAGTCAACGTAACCTTTTTTGCCCTGGACCTCAAAACACTTGTAAACTTGTAAATTAATGGTGCTAGTCCTCAACATTTGTAGCTTATATACAAATAATTTAAAACTGCCACAAAATGTCATACACTTATGGAAGTGGGGCATAGTGATAGGAACAAAACTTGAATATTGACTTTTAAAGAACTAAATTTATTTATTTAGTTCTTTAAATTAAATTTATCTCACACTGACCAGTGTGAGAGCCCAAAACAGGAAACTGATGGCAAAGAATTGTAACCAATTTTCATGTTATACCTTCTCTGTGTTAGGTAACTGCAAGAATAAATATGATGTAATTCTTCTTACCCAGGAGATCAATTTAGTTGGCAAGAAAGATGTGTGTGTGTGTGTGTGTGTGTGTGTGTGTGTGTGTGTGTGTGTGTGTATCTCTGTATAAAATAGGCTCAAATATGATGTAAAACATCCTGTAACAGAAGCATAAACCAAGCCCTTATTTTATTTTGGAAACTCAAAATAAGGAGAAATTAATCCCAATTGGGGAAGGATGTTGCTTAAAGGAAGACTTGGCATTTGACGTGGCTGCAAAGCAAGTATAAGTTCTCATGGATATTCTCATTCATTAGACTCGAAACATTCCTATTTTATTCTCCATTGTAATCTCCACCAGCTAGCAGACACCTGACACATAATGTGTACTCTGATGTATGTTGAATAAATTAATGAACAAGATAATCAGTCTCATCAAAATCTCCCAATATCCTATCTTCAGTCTTTCCTACCTCTAATCTTCACTGTCAGTACCATTGCTTGAGTTGCCTTCTTTGAGTAAAAATTGAGCATGTAATGCCTCTTCTAAAAAGTAAGAAGAAGAAGAAAAAAAACCTTTCCATGGGCACAAAATCCTTGCCATGAGTAAAGAGCAAACACTTTAAAATCTGTCCCCAACCTGCTTATCCAACCTGATTTTTCCCATTCTATCTAACAGATAAACTCTGTACTTCAGCCAAAACAAAATTCTAACTCTTCTCTAAGCATGTGCTTTACCATATTATTCCCTCTGCCTGGGAGTTCTCTCTCCCAACATCCAGGAGTCAACTCCAACTCCCACTTTAGGACAAATTTCAATGGTTACAGCTACAATAAAGCTGAACTTCATTTAACATGTCTCAATTTCTCTGCAATGCCACAGTTTAGAAGCGCAGCCATCCCTCAGTATAAACAACGGATGGGTTCCAGGACCCCTATGTGTAACAAAATCTGAGCATGCTCAAGCCCACAGTCGGCCCTGCAGAACTTCTGCATAGCAAAAGTCAGCCCTCCATATACATGGTCTTGCATCCCTAGAATACTGTATTTTTCATCTGCATTTGGATGAAAAAGAATCCCATGTAAGTGGACTCACACAACCCACGCAGTCCAAACTTGTGTTATTCAAGGGTCAACTGTACCAAAAAAACTGTATCATGATTTCTGAATCAAATTTATAGAGACAGAGGCTTACAATTTAGAGAACTTATGTAAGCCTTCTCGTTTAGAATAGATTAAAATCATTTTAAGCTTTTGAGTCTTGGGCTCCATTATGAACAGTCTAGCATTTGATTGACATAAAATGATACCAAATAAAAGATAATTCATTTATGATTTATAAAAGAAAATGAAAATTCATTTTTCCTGGACTATTTCCAAAATCTACTTTTATAATTTTACACCAAAATGTATGAACGTTTATAAATACCCAAGCATTTTTTAAAAATGCTTTTCTGGAACATGTAATGATACTTTTAGGTAGCTCTAATGAAAGTAAATGTGCTTAACAAGCCACAAGAAATATGCTTTTGTGTCCTTTCATTATAAATACTTTGAACCATGCTTTAAAAGAGTTTGATATATTGAATAATTATGTAAAATATTCCATCTTTAAAAGAAAAAGCTGTAATAAGCTTCATGAAAATACAGCTAACCAAGTGGGACTGTCTGGGAATAGAAACGAAAATTCTTATTAAAAATGGAAATCATAACATTTCTCTGAATACAGTACTATAAATTAGTCATAAATGTAATAAATATTTAAGATGATTTTGGGCAATTTCACTTCGTTCTATTGTTTCTGTATGATTATGCATGGTTATGAAATTTAACTGTAATTCGAATACAGTTTTTTCCAATGATACACTTTATATCGTTCCTAATTACATCTACAGCAAAGTCATTTTCAGAAAACCAGCTTTCTGTGTCTATTAAATTATTTTTTTTTCACTGCTGAAAATAACCTCTATTTTGATCACTTTCAAGTAGTGTTTAGTTTTTTTCTCTAAAGTTACAATATCCTATTCGTTGATGGCACAGGGGTTTTGAGTACTTTTCAGAGTTTTGGCATCCCAGGTATTCTTAACCGTGCTTATTAGACCTTAGAGAGTGCTAATTTTCTAGTACAAAGGGAGTTTTGAGCTTTCATTAGGATGTTTCCCAAATGCTTTAATTATCAAATACAGTTTAGCACAATTATGGCTGCTTTAGCCAGGGATATTTGAGAAATAATGTACACAACAAAATGGAAAAGCACTGGGTAGCTAATAAATAAACCACCACAGTAACATGATTTACTATCCCATATACCAAAGAGATAGTGTGTGTTTTGTGGTATTAACTATTGTAATTGTGAATACATCACAATTTAGGTAAATAAGTTCAAAAAATACGGTGTCCCTGAAATTGTATGCATTCTTTGAATCTGAATTAACAAAATAGCACTATTTAATATGGTGAGCACTAGAGCAGAGTGAAGAAAAAATGAAAGGCTAAATATACTTTACTAAATAATGGGGGAAAAATAACTTAATAATATGCATGTTTCCAAGTGTATAAATTCACTGAACGGGTTGAGACAAAAAGTAGATTACAAAGCATTACAGACAATATATTCTACTTGTGTTTTTTAAAGAGTGACTATAAGTTGTGTTTCAAATTGCTGGGAATATTTAACCCATGTCCAGATCAAGTACTGTTTTGTCTGTGCTAAATACTTCCAGTTCTTCTTTTCTAAGAATGTTTATTTTTATTTTAGATTCGGGGGTACATGTGCATGTTTGTTACAGGGTATACTGCATGATGCTGAGGTTCCACTTCTACTGATCCCGTGACCCAGATAGTGAAGATAGTACCCAACAGGAAGTTTTTCAGCCCTTGCCCTACCCACTCCTTTTAGAGTCCCCAGTACTATCTTTATGTCTGTGTGTACCCAGTGTTTAGCTCCCAGTTATAAGTGAGAACATGCAAATTTTGGTTTTCTTTTTCTGCATTAATTCACTTAGAATGGTGGCCTCCAGATGCATCCATATTGCTGCAAAGGACATGATTTCATTCTTTCTTATGGATGCATAGTATTCCATGGTGTATATGTACCACATTTTATTTATCCAGTCCACCATTTATAGGTACCTCGGTTGATTGCACGTCTTTGCTATTGCGAATAGTGCTTCAATTAAAACACATACCCATGCAAGTGTCTTTTTGGTAGAACAATTTATTTTCCTTTGAGTATATACCCAGTAATGGTACTGCTGGGTTAAATGGTAGTTCTATTTTTAGTTTTTTGAGAAATCTTCAAATTGCTTTCCACAGTGGCTGAACTAATTTACATGTCCACCAACAATGTATAAGCATTCTCTTTTCTCTGCAGCCTCACCAGCATCTGTTGTTTTTGACTTTTTAACAATAGCCATTCTGACTGGTATGAGATGGTATCTCATTGTGGTTTTGATTTGCATTTCTCTGATGATTAGTAAAGCTGACCATTTTTTCATATGTTTGTTGGCCACTTGTATATCTTCTTTTGAGAAGTGTCTGTTCGAGTCCTTTGCCCGCTTTTTAATGGGGTTATTTGATTTTTTTCTTGTTGATTTGTTTAAGTTCCTTATAGATTCTGAGGAATCTTTGTCAGCTGTATAGTTTGCAAATATTTTCTCCCATTCTGTAGATTGTTTGCTTACTCTGCTGTTAGTTTCTTTTGCTGTGCAGAAGGTCTTTAATTAAGTCAAAATTGTTAATTTTTGTTTTTGTTACAATTGCTTTTGAGGACTTAGTCATAAAGTCTTTGCCTAGGCAGATGTCCAGAAAAGTATTTTTTAGGTTTTGTTCTAGGATCTTTATAGTTTGAGGTCTTACATTTAAGTTTTTAATCCATCTTCAGTTAATTTCTGTATGTAGTGAAAAGCAGGGATTCCATTTCTATCACAACTTATGTGGCATAAGTGCAAGTCCTTTCACCATGCTAGTCACATCCCTTTGGATATACTCTTCCTTCACATTGTCCGATGAAAGTTGAAGAAGAGAAAATGATACTGAAGATACAGTCTCAATAGTTGCTTATATAAGAGACCTATTTCATCCCATATTTGGGACCCAAGTTTCTACTAATGCAACCTCAGTTTACATGTGCTTTTCATGGTAGTCATAGCATACTGTTCACTCATATTGAACTCACTCCTCCAATCTGAGAGATTCCATTGGCATAAAAAGGGTTAAACTCCTTGCTAAAACATGAAATCATTATTTATTGTCATTTAATACATTTTTTGGAGGGCAAAGCAAGACGACCCAATAGAAGCCCACACCACTCATTCTCCCAGCAGGAACACCAAATTCTAACTACACGCAAAAGAGTACCATCATCACAAGAACCCAAAACCAGGTGAACAATCACAGTACCTAGTTTCAACTCCTATTTCTGAAAGAGGCTAGAAGAGACAGTCTTGAATCACGAAAACCATCACTCCTCCATAACCTAGCAGTGATTGGGGGCTCAGAGAGAGAGAATCTGTGCACTTGGGGGAAGGAAAACTGGGGGACTTTACACTGAACTCAGTGCTGCCCTGGGAGTAGAGAGCAAAGGTATGCTGGGGTCAGCCAGCGCCCATGCATGGGGGAGGCTTTCAGAGCAGACCTAGCCAGAGGGGAATCACCCATCCCAGTGATGGAAACTTGAGTTTCTCTGAAGGCCTTGCCACTGTGGGCCATAAGCGCTCTGATGTCCTAGGTAAACTTGAAAAGTAATCTAGGGCACAAGGATTGCAATTCCTAGGCAACTCCTAGCGTTGGGCTGGTATTAGATCCTGTGAACTTGTTGGGTAAATGGTCTAGAGTGATACCAGAGAGCGCGGCCGAGGGAGTGCTTGCACCACCCCTGCCTCAACTCCAGGCGGTGCAGCTCGCAGAGATGAAAGTGACTCCTTCCTTCTGCTTGGGGAAAGGAGAGCAAAGAGTAAAGAGGACTTTGTCTTGCATTTTGGATACCAGCCCAGCCACAGTGAGACAGGGCATCAGGCAGAGTCATGAGGCCCCTCTTTCCAGGCCCTAGCTAGTGGATTACATTTCTAGACACACCCTGGGCCAGAATGAAACCTGCTGCCTTGAAGAGAAGGACCCAGTCCTGGCAGAATTCATCACCTGCTAACTAAGGAGTCCTTGGGCCCCAGATAATAAACAGCAATACCCAGATAGTACACCGTGGGCCTTGGGCTCTGAGACATGTTGGCTTTAGTTGTGATTTAGCACATTCCCAGCTGTGGTGACTACAGCAAAAGACTCCTTCTGTTTGAGAAAAGCAGAGAGAGAAGTAAAGGGGACTTTGTCTTGCACCTTAGGTGCCAGCTTGGCCACTGGGGAGTAGAGTACCAGCAGACTCTTGGAGCCCCCAATTCCAGGCCTAGGCTCTTGGATGGCCATTACTAGACCTGCCTTGTACAAGAAGGGGAGCCCACCACCCTGAAGGGTAAGTCCCAGGCCTGGAAGCCTTCATCACAAGTTGACTGAAGAGCCCTTAGGCTTTAAGTGAACATCAGCAGTGCCCTGGCAGAACCCCACCATGGACTGGTGGTGGTGGTGGCCACAGGGAAAGGCTCCTCTCTCTGTGAAAAGGAGAGAGAAGAGTGGGAAAGGGTTTGTATTGTGGTTGAATGCCAGCTTAGCCACAGTAGAATAGAACATCAGGTAAATTGTTAAGGTTTTTGACTCTAATCCCTGGCTCCTAGACAGCATCTTTGGACCCAACTGGGACCTGGGGGAACTTGCTACCCTTAAAGAAGGGACATAAACTTGGCTGGCTTCACCACTTGCTAATCATAGAGCCCTAAGGCCTTGAGTGATCATAGGCGGTAGCCAGGTAGTGATTACAGGGGGCCTTGGGTGAAACCCAGTGCTGTGCTGTTTTCAAGTCTGAATCGGTGCAGTCCCAGTGGTGGTAACCTGTGTTCCCCACCCCCAGTTTCAGGGAGCTCAGCAGACAGAGAGAGACTCCATTTGCGGGAAAGCGAGGGAAAAGAACGAGAGTCTCTGCTTGGTAATCCAGAGAATTCTTCTAGATCTCATGCAAGACTGCCAAGGCAGTATCTCTATGAGTCTGCAAGAACCACAGCATTATTGGGCTTGAGGCTCAAGTTCCTTCCAACACCTGAAAAGCCTTCCCAAGAAGGAGGGGCACAAACCAGCCCACACTGCAAAGACGACAATAAATGCCTAACACTTCAATGACCAGACACCGACGAACATCTACCAGTATCAAGACCATCCAGGAAAACATGAGCTCACCAAAGAAACTAAATAAGGCACCAGGGACTGATCCTGGAGAAACAGAGATATGTGTCCTTTCAGACAGAAAATTCAAAATGACTGTGTTGAGGAAACTTATGAGAAATTCAAGATAACACAGAGAGGGAATTCAGAATTCTATCAGATGAATTTAACAAGCAGACTGAAATTATTTAAAAGAATCAAGGAGAAATTCTCGAGTTGAAAAATGCAAGTGACACACTGAAGAATGCATCAGAGCCTCTTAATATCAGAATTGATCAGGCAGAAGAAAGAATTAATGAGCTTGAAGACAAGCATTTGAAAATACACAGTCAGAGGAGACAAAAGACAAAAGAATAAGAAAGAATGAAGTACTCTTAAAAGATCTAGAAAATAGCCTCAAAAGGGCAAATCTAAGAGTTATTGACCTTAAAAAGGAGGTAAAGAGATGGGGTAGAAAGTTTATTCAAAGGGATAAGATCAGAGAACTTATCAAACCTAGAGAAAGTGCCAGGTGTGGTGGCTTATGCCTATAATCCCAGTACTTTGGAAGGCTGAACCAGGCGGATCACTTGAGGTCAGGAGTTTGAGACCAGCCTGGCCAACATGTTGAAACCCCATCTCTACCAAAAATACAAAAATTAGCTAGGCATTGTGGGGGACGCCTGCAATCCCAACTACTCGGGAGGCTGAGGCAGGAGAACGGCTTAAACTTGGGAGGTGGAGGTTGCAGTGAGCCAAGATTGCGCCACTGCACTCCAGCCTGGGTGACTTGAACAAAATTCTGTCTCAGAAAATAAAAATTAAAAAAAAAACCCTACAGAAAGAGATCAATACTCAAGTCTGAGAAGGATATTGACCAGCGAGCAGATTTAACCCAAAGAAGACTACCTCAAGGAATTTAATAATCAAATTTCCAAACTCCCAAAGGTTAAGGATAAAGAAAAGAAATCCTAAAACACATTTTTCTTCCTGGCTTATCTTTATGGAATAGCATATGGAATAAGACATTTGAAAGCATGTGTACTTTCTCTATAGCATTTTTTAAAAGAAAGCATACCCTTCAAAATGTGTAATGTGTACTGCACCTTTACTGTGAGCCACAGCAACAATATAAAGTAGATCACAAATATTCTCATTTTAGAGATGAGAAACTGATTTATTTGCTGTGATTCTTTTTTTTTTTTTTTTTTTTTTTTTTTGAGACGGAGTCTTGCTCTGTCGCCCAGGCTGGAGTGCAGTGGCGCGATCTCGGCTCACTGCAAGCTCCGCCTCCCGGGTTCACGCCATTCTCCTGCCTCAGCCTCCCGAGTAACTGGGACTACAGGCGCCCACAACCGCGCCCAGCTAATTTTTTGTATTTTAGTAGAGACGGGGTTTCACCGTGGTCTCGATCTCCTGACCTTGTGATCCGCCCGCCTCGGCCTCCCAAAGTGCTGGGATTACAGGCGTGAGCCACCGCGCCTGGCTTATTTGCTGTGATTCTTATATGAAGACAAATTCAGCTTTGTCAGCTCTTTGATTTACTGGAAACATGGTTCATAGAAGAGAGGCAGGATTGATACTCGATTCTTTCTTTTTAATTTTCAACGTTTAGAATAATAAGCCAGTGTTCTAACCACATTCAAAGGTAATAAGCCAGATTCCCTTTTCGAAGCATTATAATGAACTCATAGATTTTTATATATTTGATGTTTTAATCAGTGACAGTATTATTATTGGTGTTCAAACAGCCCTATCTTTGACCAGTGAGAGTTTCTCAAGTTATCTTGAATGTCCTTTCGGCAAAACCCCAAGCTTTTTGTAACTTACTTGCTTAAGGAGTGTCAAGTTGTCTCATACTTACCATCTATATTCCCTGCCTTAGACATGAAACCTGCTACTTTACCATGGAGCGCTTGTGTTTTTTAAAATTAGGAAATAGTGTTTAGAGACCACAAGCTGGGCATTAAGGGTGTTCATCAAAACTAGGTTGTCACTATTCCTCAGATTTTTCCATGGGTAGAGGTAGAAAATATCAATATTTTTGGACTTATAAGTAAATAATCAGTTTCTACTGTTATTTTTGACAATAGTTTGGACTGATTTTTAAAAACCCATCAGTTTATACTATGTTTTTCAAGTCAAAGATTACATAGAGGTTTCCTTAACGCCTTCGCTTTTATAGATGCACTTTTTTCTCCTGTGCTGAAAATCCTACTTCCTAAATCACATTAATACAAATATTTATTGTTTCAAAATAATAATAACAATTGTGTTGACAATAAAAAAAACTTCAGGTTTTTTTGGTTCTTTTTGTCCTTATGATATTCTAGCGATGAATAGACAAAATATGTATTTTGTTTCTCTTTTTTATATTTCTAGAAATCACATTTTAAATCTTTATTTCATCTTATTTTTTAATTATGTGAGATATTTACATGGTTCCAAGTTAAAATTATAAAATAAGGTAACTTTAGAGAGGTCTGGATTCCCTTTCTGCTCTCTTCTTACTTTCCTGATCCCTCTGTAGCATACAATTTTTATTTTTTTGATTCATCATTTCATTTTCTTTTTAAATATAAAAAAGTACTGTATCCCTTTATGAGACAAAAAGTAGCATAGTATAGGCTCTTTAAACTTTGTTGGCTTTGTTGCTTCTTTTTACTAAATATATCCTGGCCATATCTCCACAGTGATACATAGAGGTCTTCCTAGTTTCTTTTTCATAGTTATATCACTTTTTATTCTAATGGATGTCGTCAGTTATTCAACTTTTAATGAATATTTGGGTTGTTTGTAATCTTTTGTTGTTACAAATAGTACTGCAATGGATGCTCCCTCATGACAACGTCATTTTCTATTTTAGCCAGTATATCTTTGAAATAGACTCCTAGAAGTGGAATTGCTGGCTGAAAACATACATGCACATATAATTTTGCTAGATATTAGCAAACTCCACCCACTGGTGGTGTACCTACAATTTTTATATTCACACCAACAATGTATGAGACTATTTGCTTCTCCAAAGTCTTACCATCACTGTACATTGTCAAGCTTTTGGATTTTTCCTACATAATAAGTCAGAGAACTATTATACAAATATATTTTAATATGCTTTTCTCAAATAAGTGAGGTTCAACATTTTTCATACGTTTAAAGGCCATAAGCATTTCTTTTTCTGCTAAGTATTTTTAAGTGTTCTGCCCATTTAAAAAATTGAATTGATTTTTTTATTCTCAATTTTTAGAGGCACTTTATATATAAGCAATAATAATCATTCTTGTATTGGTATTGTGCTAAAATATGTATAACATAAAATTTACCATTTTAGCCCTTTCTATGTGGACAGTTCAGTAGCATACAGTTCATTCACATTGTTGTGTTATTACCACCATCAGCACCATCTATCTCCATAACTTTTTCATCATCCCAAACTGAATCTCTGTACTATTGAACGATAACTCTTCCTTTCCCCCTACCCCAGCCCTTGGCAACCACCATTCTACTTTCTGCCTCTGTGATTTTGACTACTCTAGCTACCTCATATAAGTAGAATCATAATATTTGCCCTTTTGTGCCTGGCTTATTTCACTTAGTTTAATGTCTTCAAGGTTTATCCACATTGCAGCATGTGTCAGAATTACCTTCTTTTTAAAGGCTAAGTAGTATTTTACTGTAGGCATATATCACATTGTTTATCCATTCATCTATCTATTGATGGACACTTGGGATGCTTCCTGTTTTAGCTATTGTGAGTAATGCTGCTATGTACATAGTGTACAGGTGCTAGAGACCCTGCTTTCATTTTTTGTATATATACTGCTATGAACTGAATGTGTTCCCCAAAATTTATATGTTGAAAACTTTATCCCCAAAGTGACGGTGCTGGGAGGTGAGGCCCAGTGGGAGGTGTTTAGATTAGGGCTCATGAATGGATTAATGCTATCATAAAAAAGGAATTAAGAGAGTGGGTTCACCTGTCCTCTTCTGCTTGGCTGCCATGTGAGGTCACAGGGTTTCTCTTTCTTGCTCTTCCACCTTCCGCCATGGGAAAATGCAGGAGAAGGTCCTCACTAGTCCTGGCCTTGGTCTTGGACTTCCAGCTTCCAGAACTGTGAGAAATAAATTTCTGTTCCTTATAAATTACACTGTCTCAGGTGTTCTGTTACAGGAATGCAAAGCAAACTAACACATATACCTAGAAGTGAAACAGCTGGATCATATGGTAACTCTATATTTACAGATGACCCTTGAACGACTTGGGAGTTACAGGTGCTGACCCCTACACAGTCAAAAATTTGCATCTAACTTTTGAGTCTCCCAAAACAACACTACTAATAGTCTACTGTTGACCAGAAGCTTCACCAATAACATAAACAGTTGATTAACACATTTTTTGCATGTTATATATATATTATATTATATTCTTACAAAAAAGAAGCTAAGAAAGAAAATGTCATTAAGAAAATCATAAGGAAGAGAAAATATATTTGCTATTCATTAAGTGGAAGTGGATCATCATAAATATCTTCATCCTTGTCATCTTCATGTTGAGTAGGCTGAGGAAGAGGAGGAAAAGGAGGGGTTGGCTTTGCTGTCTCCAGGATGGCAGAGGCAGAAGACTTGGAGGAGGTGGAAGAAGTGGCAGGAGAAGCAGCACACAGTGCACATTTTATTGAAAAAATTAAAAAAATTCACATAAAATGAACTTGTGCAGTTCAAACCCATGGTATTCAAGGACCAACTGCAATTTGTTTTCCACGGCATCTGTACCATTTTCCAGTCATACCAGCAATGCACAATGGTTCCAATTTCTTCACATCCTTGCCAACACTTGTTATTTTCTGTTTTTATTTTTTTATTTTTATAGTAGCCATCTTTATGGGGTGAGGTGGTTTTGCACTGTGGTTTTCATTTGCATTTTCCTAAGTGATATTGAACATCTTTTTTATGTGCTTATTTATTGGCTTTTTGCATATCTTCTTTGGATAAATATGTATTAAAGTTCTTTGCCTATTTATTAATCAGGTTGTTTTATTATTATTTGAGTTCTAAGAGTTATTTATAAATTCTAGATATTAATTCTTTATCAATTATATGATTTGCAGATATTTTCCTGCATTCTTTAGTTGCCTTTTTACATTGTTTACTATGTCCTTTGGTGCACAGATTTTTGACATTTTGATGTAGTCCAACAATTTATCTATTTTTTCATTGCCTGTGATTTTACATCATATCTAAGAAATCTTTGCTAAATCCAATGTCATGAAGCTTTCCACCATGTTTTTTCTTCTAGTAATTTTATTGTTTTAGCCCTCATGTTTAGATTTTTGATACTTTTTTTTTTTTGAGACAGAGTCTGGCTCTATCACCCAGATTGCAGTGCAGTGGCACGATCTCAGGTCACAGCAACTTCTGCCTCCTGGGTTCAAGTGATTCTCCTGCCTCAGCTTCCCAAGTAGCTGGCATTACAGGCATGTGTTACCACGCCCGGCTAACTTGTGTATTTTTAGTGGAGTTGGGGTTTCACCATGTTGGCCAGTCTGGTCTCGAACTCCTGACCTCAGGTGATCCACCCACCTTGGCCTCCCAAAGTACTAGGGTTAGTGTGAGCCACCACACTCAGCCTAATCTTTGATACATTTTGAGTTGATTTTCATATGTGGTATAAAAGCAGGGGTCAACTTCATTCTTTTGCAAGTAGATATCCAGTTTTCCCAGCACCATTTGTGGAAGACTGTTTCTTCCTCATTGAATGATCTTGGTCCCCTTGTAAAAGCTTTTGACCATCTGTGTGAGAGCTTGTTTCTTGGCATTCTAGTCTATCCTGTAGGGCAATGTGGCTGTCTTCATGCCAGAATAATCTTTCGTTTGTGACAGAAGTAGCAAGTATTTTCCCCAGCTTGTCATTTATCTTTTCACTTTCTTTTTAATAATACTTACTTTTGCCATGCAAAAGTTGTTTTATTTTTATGTAGCTGAATTGATCAATTGTTTTACTGTTTTTGTGTTTTGTGTCATAGGAAAATTTTTCTCATACTTAACTTATTAAGAAACATGTCAATGTTTCCTTCTTGAACATGAATAACACCATGTCAATTTATCTAACAATTGTTATCTTCAATTCTACTACAAAGTGTCCATATAAAAGAGAAATTGACTCCTTTTAGTAAATCCATAATAAGAAACCAAATTGAAAAATACTGCAAAAAGACTGATGGCCAAGCTCGAACATAATCTTTTGTTGATAATAATGATGACAATGATAATAATGACAGCTATTGTCTAGCGACTTCATAATCATTACAAGGCACTGTAGGAGATCTTTGCATACACTAAGTATAGAAAAAGAAGAAAAGCACAGCTTTTAAGAGCTTTAACTTTGGAGTTACATAAACCTGAGTTCAAATATGTGTTTTATTAGATTTGATTCCAAACTCTCTCACTTACTGGTTGTGTGACTTTGGGCAAGTTTCTTTTGTTCATTAAATCTCATTTTTAAAATCTGTAAAATGGAAAGAATAATATGATTATTTCATGGAGTTGTAAGATTAAATAAGATAATGCATATGAAGCCCTCAGTGATTAGCATTATGTATTTAATACACATTAGCCACTGTTAATCACCAGTTTAGAAATGAAATTACTAAAGTGATGAGAAATTAAATAAGGTCATTTAACTAGTAAGTGTCAGAATTGGAATTCAAACCCAAGCTCTAATCTGTTTTCACTCCAAAGTTCTTACCCCTCTTCTACATCAGTAGAAAGTATTTTTTACATGAATACTGGTTTTTAGAAAAGCCTTAGAATAGAGCATACTTGAATATTAAGGAAACTGCTTTTTTTTTTAAATTAAAAACAACGGTTTTTATTTATTTGTTTATTTAATTTTTCTGAGACAGCATCTTGCTCTCTCACCCAGGCTAGAGTGCAGTGGCACAATCTTGGCTCACTGCAATCTCCTCCTGCTGGGTTCAAGCGATTCTCCTGCCTCAGCCTCCTCAGTAGCTGGGATTACAGACACGTGCCACCATACCCAGCTAATTTTTGTATTTTTAGTAGAGATGGGGTTTCACCATGTTGGTCAGGCTGATCTCGAACTCCTGACCTCAGGCAATCCGCCTGCCTCAGCCTTCCAAAGTGCTGGGATTACAGGTGTGAGCCACCACGCCTGGCTAGAAACAACGGTATTTACAAAAGAAACTTAGTGTACAAAAACATAGGGCATTACCTATGATCATTGTCTCTTTGTCCACAATCAAACGGGATGTATTCAAAATATTAGAGCTGAGAAGTTAGAGAAGAAAAGGCCTGGGAACGTGTGGCTAGATTGGGTAATTAAAGCCTTATGGTTGATTTGTTTTTATACTTTAAGTTTTAAGGTACATGTGTACAACGTGCAGGTTTGTTACATATGTACACATGTGCCATGTTGGTGTGGTTGGTTATTAAAGCAGAAACCACAGTATGTGTGGTTAAGGAGCAAGTGTATACCAGCAGCATCGGGGCTGGTGGAGGCTGGATCAGGGTAGCCAAGATTAGACAAGTTTTCTGGGGGCAGAACAGGAACCAGGAGAAGCCCCAGAAGGGAGAGAGAGGACTGATAGCAGGGAGCATTTATTCCTCATGACTCATCTTTCCATTAAGGGAAAAAAATGTCGAATCTACTCCCCAGGAATGGAAAATTATGAGAGGAATGCTTTCAGCTTATCTCTGATTTTCCTCTTTTCCTAGTAGATGACTGATTTCTCTTCTGCAAAGTTGGAAGAACACTTAACCCCTGACTATCCATAAGCCAGCCTGCAAACCAAGTGCAGAGAGAATGCATTCTGGGTTGCTGTTGTAGGAGAAAATTCAACTCAGCAAGGCTTTTGACCAAACATCTAAAGATATGTTCCCCAATTGGCTTTATCAATAATGAAGTTAATATTTTAAGGTTAATTCTTCCAAACATGAGAGGGGGAGAAGGGAGTGTGCAAGGGGTCAATAGGCAGAAGCTGAAGCAGGTGAATATTCGGGTGGCATCAGTATGCTCAAGTAACAGTAACACAGGCAGAATCCCATCTCAAGGTGGAGCATTTCCACAGACACTCTAAACTGTGAATCTAACTGCACTAGTTACTTTCCTGTGACTAGATTTAGCCTAGAACCTAAGTGCAAGCTCACCCCCTTACAGGTGGAATTTGAGACCTTAAGTGTGAGAACTAGAAGGATGATATGCCTCAAACCAAAAGAGTAGATAAAAGGAAATAACATGTTCATTGCACGTTTGAGAAACGAGATAGTAAATGAAAGGCTAGAAATACATTAATTTAAAAGAGGGGGGTTTCCTAGAGCTTGGGCAATAGTACCATTGCAGAGCTCATGAAAAGGGTGACACCAAAGATGCAAGAGAATAGAAGGTAATTCACGCAGTGGTCCTGGAAAGCCAGGAGGGGACAAGATCCACGCAGAGAGGAAGGCACAGCCTTGGGAAGAAAGAGCACTCCTGAGACAGGATGAGAAAAATAAGAGAATGATCAAAGGAAAAAGAAAATTTTAAAATGAGGAAGAAGGAAATCAAAGGAGTTCTTATTTAGATAGAGGGTAAGGATAACAGCTGAGGGTAACAGCATAGAGCTAGCGTAATTGAGAATGAAATGATGTGAACAGACATAAAGTTACTGGGAAAAAAGGGATTGGCATTAACGATCTAAGTAATGCAGATCAGAGTAAATCCATGGTGAGTCCACTGAGCTCAGCTTTGCCATGATTGTCCAGCAATGTTCTGTTGTCCAGGATTAGGAGGCACTGCAAAAGACTGGGTGGCAATTGAATTAATACATTCAATATGTCAAATGCATTTTAATTTCTTTCTTTTTTTCTTCTTTCCTCCCTCCCTCTCTCCTTCCCTTCCTCCTGCTTTCCTTCCTTTCTTCCTTTATTTGATTTTACCTGTAACTGACTTGAAAATCAAACTTTTATTTCTTAATGAGTATGGATTTTTACCACAGGGTCATCATGTTAAATAGTTATTCTCTCAATATGGTAGTAGAGTTGTAAACACAGAAGTTATAAAAGTTAACATACCTGGGAAGTCGCTTGCTTACTTTGTTGGCTTATTTTAAAACCAAACTCAACATCTCAGGTTACAAATGCAGTATTAATATTTACTGAACATCTAATAAGTGCTAGACATTTTCTAGGGCACCAAACAAACATGTAACTTGACTTAAGGAAGTATTCCAATTGGAATGATTCTGGACCATTTATTCAACAAGTGTACATCTACTAACTGAATCTCTGCAACGTAATATACAAGGCATGGTCCCCTCCTTCCTTCATCTCACACCCAGTTGTGCCACTAATACCTGAAGCAGATGAAACAGTTCAGCAGCACTGAAAGAGTGAATATAATGAAATACCAAATGTGTTTCACAAATTTTCAGAGGAGTGAACAAGATGAGCTATCTTTGAGATGATGGGTAGGATATGGATGAAATAGAAAGGAAAGGCTGGGATATTTCAAACCATAGCCATTGTGTGCTGGAACAACTAAGGAACTGAGCACGTGGGTCTAACTATCATAGAGAACGAACAAAAGAGAATCTTTGAATCCGAGCTGTATGGAGACTCAGAGGCTGGGTGGGAGTGGGGAAGCAGGGAAACATGTCTCTGAGGACCTACACCATTGGTTCATGTGCTACTCCCTGGGTTGGTTTAGACATGAAATCATAGCTATGGCAGGCTTCTTTATAAAGTGTCCTATGAATATTATTATTTATAATCATTTCGTCATTATAATGCTTTTCAGAACATGAAGTCTTTAAGAATCAGTGTTCTCTGTAAACACTAAAGTAAGTCCCTCTCTCCAAAGCAATCCTCAGCTGACTAACCCATTAGTCTAAGTTAAATTGGAAACTACTGACTTTGGAGTAAGCCATAAGGCCTTTAAGAGACCTGCAATTATTTCTTTTTTAGTCTGTGAATATGCTAATTAAATGTAAAGAAGTGGCAATTTAATTTTTAAAATTTTTCTCTTAAAGCCAAACACTAAGTTGAGGTGTTTCTATTGTTTATAGGCATAAATGCTACCAATGGGTTGATGCCATTTTTTCACACCTCTTGAAAGTAAAAAGAAATAGTCTGGTAATTTTCTGTTTTGACAAGTGCTTGAACAAAACCTATTGTATTATATCTTATAACCCTCAAAGCTATGGCAGGTCATATGTAAGACCAGACTGACCCTGAATCAGAAAGCCCCCGGACAGTTGGGTGTGTTGTAAGGGATCTCAGGAGATGACTTAGTCCAGGTCTACTCACCTTTCCCAAATCCCCTGCTCTTCATGCAAAGTGGCTGAATAGCAGCCTGGTCCTGGCTGCCATGCTCCTGACCTACACCTCCCACCATACCTGCCACTTTGACAGATTCACTCATTCATATAACAAGAATATACCTATGGAGAAGAAATTCAGATCCACAGTGAAAAAACGAACATAGTTTCAGCAGTCATGGAGCTTGCAGTTGAGCATCAAAGGCAGATCTGTAAGAGCTATTAGATTAATTATTTAATTATAAATATGGTGAGTTCTCTGCTTCTCCTCTTACACAGCCCACATAAAGCACATGGAAGAAGGCAAGCATATGCTGTATAAAATATGCTGTGATTCATTTCAGTTACATTTATCTTCTGTGTCCAACAGCAAAATCCAATCAGCTCAAGAATGACTAAGTTCCATTGGAAATCAACATAGAACTGCATATGGCTTTGATATATAATTTATGTTTTTTCCTCACCATTTTTATTTGTCCTTTGCCCTTTCCATACTCATGCCAATAGTCACTACTTCAGGTATAGAAAGTAAAGTAGCCTTTGCCCCTTCTGGCTTTAGTTTCTAAAAATAAAATGTAAGCCGACAGAAGAACTTACACTGTTTATAGAGGATATATAAGGGAGACAATATTTGCAGGAACAAGTGGAATTTGAAAAAAGTAGGAGGGAGAGAGAGGTTTCCCTAGAAAGGGAGACCCTGGAGCAGGGAGGAGTCAAATGCAGCCTCCAGGGAGGCAGCAGGAGCCTAGTGCAGAATGGCTTCAAGTCATGGTTTGACTGGGGAGGAAGGAGGACAGGGAGGCGTCAGAGGGCAGTCAGACTGGAAGGGACAAAGCACGTAAGCACATTCTGTTTAGGATACAATCAGCAAACCACTCTTCACCCATGCCCTGCTAGACACCTCCCTACCACTTGGCAATATCTCAGAGAGATCCCATAGCATTTCTGGTCATTTTCAACCACAGCTACAGTCTTATCTTTAGGTATACAGAAGTCTCACTTCAATTTTTTTATTTAAACTAAAGCTTCTCTCCTCTTAACTGAAGCCTGACTTCTGGCTTTGTTTGGGTACCAGGAGTAGGAAGCGCAGGCTGTTTCTACTGCTGTCTTTTTCTAAACTCCAGCTCCCAATACCACATCCCCTCCTCTCCTCCAGTGGGGAAGAGGAGGGCTAAAAGCAAGAGAAAAGGCCTCTTTACTTGCTTTTGCTGTTTGTGGTTCTGTCTCAATGGTCATTAAAATGTAGTCTCTGTTGGGTTGTATTTGCAGATTACTTAAATGCCTCCCCTCCGAGGAATTCTAATCTGCACCATTCTCTATGATACACTTTCCAAATGACCTCTTACCAGCCTCCTCAGCTTCTGTCCTCTCGTGATGACCCACCGTCTCTTTCTACTTGCTGGGGGCCATTCACTTTAACAGGCAGCCTCTGGAGATGGCTCGAGCCTGGCTCCTCCCAGTATCCACTTGGTGGTGTGCAAAATCCCAGAACAATGGCACATTTTGGGCTGGAGGAGGCTTCCAAGAAAGGCAGAGGATAAATTTTCCTCCAAAAAATGGATGATGGGAATCCTAGAGTCAGAAATTAAGTTTGGTTATAGAAAACAAATGGGTATGTCTTGCACAGTTATGTTCATGGTTTGAGATTCCTACCTGCTATGCAAAAATAGTAAGTCACCTGAATGAATGTTGTCCCCTGGAATTGTATAACACTTGGCCCTAATCATCTATTAATGTAGGCCGATAAGGTTTTGTCCATTGCAATACATTTCCCTGGACTTCTTTGAAATAGTTGCAGAAGAGAAGAAGTCAATTGCCATTATCCTACAAGAGGATGAAGGCATGATTTCTAACCAGCTTGTAACCTTATAAATTATGATATTCAATAAAGAGTATCTAGGCCGGGCATGGTGGCTCACGTCTGTAATCCCAGCACTTGGAGAGGCTGAGGCGGGTGGATCACTTGGGATCAGGAGTTGGAGACCAGCCTGACGAACATGGCGAAACCCTGTCTCTACTAAAAATACAAAAATTAGTTGGGAGTGGTGGTAGGCACCTTTTATCCCAGCTACTCGGGAGGCTGAGGTGGGAGGATTGCTTGAACCCAGGAGGTGGAGGTTGCAGTGAGCCGAGATCACATCACTGTACTCCAGCCTGGGTGACAGAGTGAGACTCCATCTCAAAAATAAATAAATAAATAAATAGATAAATAAATAAAAAGAGAAAAACCAAAAATATCTTCTGTTTTTTATTCAAGGGTTAAAAAACAGAATTTTCTTTAGTAGAGCAAAATAGAGACAGATTTATTTTCCTCCCACCTCTTGCAGTGTCCCCTTCCTTCTTTCGTCAATTGATCAGTTGCTCAAAACCCTTGAGTCACTGTTAATCACTCATTGTTACAAAGCAGGCTTCTGTTTGCCATCTGCTTTCTAGTTTTACCTTGTCCTTGCTGTGGCAGCAGGGAGCCATCATGTTTTGACAATTTTTTATTCTATTGATATTCTCCATTAATTTTTGAGGTAGGAAAGAAAGTCCTTTATTCTGTTCTGGGAAAAAAATCTGTTACCTGGGCATTTACCCAATCTTAATAACTGTTCTAAAAGAACAAAACTTCATGCTTAAAAGTAGTGATTCTGCTGTGTCACTGTATTCTGCTTCATCTCTAAAGAGCTGTTAAATGCTGCTGGGTCAACTTTGACCTACTTAGTTGACAGGGAAAAAGAGAACAAAGAAGATACACCTACATAACAGGTCTGCAAATTAAAGAGAAGGCAGCATGGTTGGGGGTCTCTCAAGAATCACACATTTGTGTATTCTGTCTCTCACTCTGGCTTTCTGATTTGTCAAATCTTTTTGATTTTTCAATTACTCATCTATGTATCTTTACAAAAGTAACAAAACCTAGACTTAGCAAACTCTGTTAACATTCTCCAAAGAGAAACAAAAAGCAAGGGAGGTGGAACAGAAATAGAGAAATGGCTGTTCAGAACTCACACAGAATATGTTTTTGGGAAGATGAAACAGTTTCATAACAATTTTGGGCCAACAATTTATGCTCCTCTTCCAAGGCTCATCCTCCAATTGGTTACAAGTTCTTTTACAATTGTCCTTAAAGTTCCCTAAACACTCATAAAGGCCTTTTCAGTGAGCTGGCAGATAAAAACTCTCATTCTGTAAATGTGTTCAAAACCACATTTTATAAACTAATTATGTATTTAAACCCACTAATTTTTCCTGATAAATTAGATGTTAGGCATGTAGATTTTATGCCATCATCATTTCCATTGATTGCTGACAGAAATATTAGGGATTCAATAGTGTAGAATACAATTAAATAAAACAATTTCAAATGGATGGAGGAGGGCATTCTGTCCTAATGTGAATCATTTTATTTTAGCTAAACCTATTACACACATATATTTATTAGTCATTCACATATACCCCAGACACTTTATGTGCTATACAAAACATAGTGATGGGCTGAGAAATATCCCATGTCATTGTACTCAATAGTAATTAACATCAAAAATCCTGGAAACGGTACAGAGTGGGCAGCAAACCCAGTTTGATTTAATCATTGGCAGCCTCTTCTACTGGGCAGCACATTTGAGTGGGAGTCATGTGTTCTAAATTCTACTCAAGGCAATCCTTTCCTTGAAGAAAATCACGTTCTTGACTCCTTGATTTCTCCAGCATTTGAAATTGGCAGAAATGCTTGGGGAAATTGGCAGAAACGCTTGGGGAGAGCGAACATTGGTAGAGTCTCAAGATCTTGTTTCACCAAATCTTTCAGTTTCATATCAATTTATAATTCATATATTAACTAAGCAATTCTTAAACCCATTTGGGGAATCTCTAGCCTTAAAACCTTTAAAATATCTGAGGATTCTAGTTATCTCCACAAAGTAATAGAAGTAGAGCAGAGTATAACACTCTTCTATTATACATTATGTTTATATAATTTTATTTGGTTTTATTTTACATAGTCTATATCACTGTTGGCTTTTTAGGTGAATGTCTATACTTGCAAATATTAATTTTTAACAGTTAAACTGTAAGCCAGGGTTCTGGCCTAAAATTGAGGAGAAGGACAAAACAGGAACTTCTTAGCTGAGCACAATGTAAAACAGAAAATGGAGTGTTCTCAATCTGACTGTATGCTAGAATTACCCAAGAGAATGTTGAAAACTTCAAATTCTCGGCCCCCTCTCTAAACCAATGAAATCAAACTTGCTTAGAAGCTTGCATAGCAGCATTTTACAAAGTTATATTTCTAATGTAACCGGAACAGAGAAACCATCAGTAAGTCAGAAGAGGATATGTCTATGGCTGTGGGAGACTGGGGAACAGGACAAACACTATTCTAAGAAAATAACAGAATTGCCTAAGGGGAAGATCTATGTACAGGAAAAAGGCATAGTGAACCAATGAGAATTTGCTAGAACTAAGCAGAAGAGGTAGGTGTCTAAGATCACCAACCAAAGAAGGACTTCATCTGGGAAGGATCTGAATCTGAGACTCCAGAGGGTCTCTTACCTGAGACATTTCCTACTTGGCAGCTTTGTAGTTGTCAATGTGGAGAATATTCGACAAGTCCTACATTAAAAGCACTTTTGAGCACTCCAGTAAATTGCTATTCATGCCTCATTCCTGAGGAGAGATGCGAGAGAAAAAGCTGTATCAAATGAGCTAATATTTATCGAGCACTTGCTCTGTGAGAGTACCATGCAAGATATAAAAAAGACAAGACATGGTCGCTGCTTCCAATGAGCATCTTTCCAGTGAGTTGGAAAGATAATGGTAAAGTGAATAATACTTATATTACATGTCATCCCAAATTTTCTCTTTCAAATCATCCTGCTTTACACCTCCTTCTTTGATATAAGGAATATTTCAAAACAGTCTATAACTAGTTTTCATTTGGTGGATCAAAGTATCCATGATGTGGTTTTGGAAAAGAAGAGATTGCTATGAACAGGCCTGGCCTAGGAGGGCTCCACAGTGGGCTTAGATGTGAGCTGGGTTTGATGGCCAGACTGGCTATAGATAAGGGACAGAAAGGTGTTTTTGGTCCTGGAGATAAATGCCTTTACGTGGTGTCACTGTGTCAGGTAGGGAAGTCAGAGACAGCTCTGGTTTGCTGACACCTCACTGCCTTTGTGCTGTCCACCATCTCCAAAATAGGTGATAACTCACATGAGTCAACTTCCACAAAGGTCTCCAGAAGCAAGGCTCTGTTCATACTGCCACTCAGTTCACAGTACGCTCTGGTCCAACTACACACACTCCCTCTCATGACAAGCTGGCAGCCTTTATCAGGCTAACACAATGACATTCTATCTAAAGAAGGAGCACTTGGCCAGGTGCGGCGGTGGCTCACGCCTGTAATCCCAGCACTTTGGGAGGCCGAGGCAGGCAGATCACTTGAGGTCAGGAATTTGAGACCAGCCTGGCCAACATGGGGAAACCCCATCTCTACTAAAAATACGACAACAACAACAAAATAGCCAGGGGTGGTGGTGCATGCTTGTAGTCCCAGCTACTTGGGAGGCTGAGGTGAGAGAATCGCTTGAACCTAGGGAGCGGAGGTTGCAGTGAGCTGAGATTGCACCACTGCACTCCAGCCTGGGTGACAGAGCAAGACTCCATCTCAATAAAATAAAATAAAATAAAATAAAATAAAATAAAATAAAATAAAATAAAATAATAAAATAAAATAAAGAAGAAGCACTAAGTCTGAAGACATAGTTGGTTTGGATACTACATTACAATATATGACAAACAACATTTCATATTTCCAGATTTTATACACCACCCTGTGGGCACCTCAGTTCATTAAAAGCTAATGTTTTGGAGAGGTGAGCTGCCATCAACCACCCTTATCAAAAATGGGATAAATGAAAGGAATCAGAGAACTGGTAGTGAAAGAGAGAGGAGGTGCCCACAGCAGGAGGTGGAGTACCAAGAGGAAGGGGAGGCCATATGCAGAAGACAGTGGGAGACAGCAAACATGTTCTGCCTGCTTCACAGTCTTCTGGGGACTGTCTTTGCAGGGGTAATCCTGGAGTTTCCCTAGAGCTGCGGCTTACTAAGCCTGGCTGTACATTGGTGCAGCCTGAGGAAGTACTCAGTGAATCAGAATCACTGAGAAGGGACTTAGGAAGCAGAACTCTTCAAAGTGCCACAGCTGGTGCTGATGTGCAGGGCTACATGGCTCTAGAACAGTCCTTGCCAGAAAGGCCTGGAATGAAGCATTGTAGGCCCTCCCACTGGCAGTTTGATCTTAGGAACCACAGAGGCTACAAGAGTAAGAATCCCAAGGTTCTGGTCAGTGGTTATCAGTCTCCAAAACGCATAAGAATAGCCTGTTGGAATGAGAATCCATGGACACAGGGAGGGGAACATCACATACCAGGGCCTGTTGGGGGGTGGGGGGTGAGGCGAGGGAGAGCATTAGGACAAATATCTAATGCATGCAGGGCTTAAAACCTAGATGATGGGTTGATGGATGCAGCAAAGCGCCATGGCACATGGCACTATGTAACAAACCTGCACGTTTTGCACATGTATCCCAGAACTTAAAATAATAATAATAAAAAAGAATAGCCCGTTTGATGCAGATCCCTGGGTGCCAGACCAGAGGTTTATGATCCAGCATGTCTTGGGTTCAGGCCAGGAACCTGAATCTTCAACAAGCTCCCCCGGTGAAGCTGATGCAGATTGTCGAAGGAACACAAACGCTGTGCTGAAGTGTTCCCAGAGGGTGAATCACAAACCATCTTCCTGAGTGAACTGACAGTGACTGAGTCAGATGAGCCAGGGCACTGAGTCCTCCTTCGGAGAGGATTGGGTCCAGCACACCCAGGCCCCTCTTTCCCACCATGCTGGAGGGATAGAATGATCATGTGTACACACTACATAGGGCACAGCCTCCTCGCTAGGAAAAGTGGTTCTCTTTTCCTCCTCTTTTTGGTGAAGAGGGAAATATGTTAGCCTCCGGGACGGATCAGACAGCTTGGGAAGAAGGGTTGTCAGCTGAGCAGAGAAAGTGCAGCATTTCACAAACCTGTGACAGTTTCTCTCAAGTTTTACTTGGTGATGCTTCTCTGCAGGGGAGTTTAACTTTCTTCCTCAAAAGGTTTTGCAAAATATTGAGAAAACATGTCTTTGAAGGTAATTATTTTGTTTTTCTTGAATATTTCTGTTAACACCAATAATAAAGGGACTTAGAATGTATTCATAAAGAAATAAACATAGCCACTCAATTATTTTTAGGTAGCTTGAAATCTTCACAACAACTAACGGATGTCTTTTCTTATTTATGTATTCAATATACGTAATAGCTGTGATCATCCGCAACACTTATAACAAAGAGAAAATTAAAGCCCAGTAGATGGCAGTGTTTGCTACTTTTTACACATTAATTCAGTGAGGAATGATTCCCCTTACCCTGAAACCTATTTGTTTTCAGATTAGTATAAATCTGATTTCAATTTTTAAAAAAACATTACTTGTAAGGAGCCCAATCATTTTGTCCTTTCCTGAGCCCACATTGAGTAATTCTGTCACAATTTATCAAATAAGAAAAGTATGTTAAGGGTTATTCTTGTCTGAGAGTAGAAAGCATTTAACTTGATCCTTTTCTTTCAGTGTTCCTGGAACTGCTGTTCGTCTCCTCCCCCACTAACCTCCATACACATTGCAGATGCTATTTCATCAAAAAAGATGGAAGTTAAAAATCCATTTCAGGCCAGAACTGCATTTGTGTTTAAATGAAATTATGTTTGTATTGGGATTACACCTAGCTGTTCTCTGATACTATTTTTTAAACATTATAATACATTTATGAATAAATACTTTATTGTGTCTTTTGACATGAGAACTAATATATAATAGATGTTGGTAGGTCACTGAAATTAGAAGGGATACAGGTATGGGCTTTGGAGTCCCAGTCTCTGCTCTAATCATGTAACCCTGGGTATGGTAATTAACTTTTCTGAGCATCAATTTTATCATGTGTATACCTGTGATAATAATGCCTACTCCGTAGGATACTACAAAAATAAAATTAGACAATGTATAGAATCCAGTACAACGCACAATATACAGTAAGTGGTACTCAATAAATGGTATCCGGTTTGGGTTTTGTTTGTTTGTTTTGTATTGAGACAGGCTCTCACTGTGTCACCTGGGCTGGAGTGCAGTGTGCAATCACATCTTGACTTCCTGGCTCAGGGGATTCTCCCACTTTAGCATCCCAGGTAGCTGAGACTACAGGTGCATGCCACCACACTCAGCTACTTTTTTGTATTTTTTGTAGAGGTGGGGTTTTGCCATGTTGCCCAGGCTCCTCAAGCAATCCGCCCACCTCCACCTCGGCCTCCCAAAGTGCTGGAATTACAAGCGTGCACCGCCATGCCCTGTACCACCCTGCCAGGTATTTATTTTTTATGTTGTTATATCAAATTTAATCCAATTTTTGCCTGCCCTATACAAAACATTCTTCAACAACTTCAGAAAAAATAATTCCATAATCTTCATTAGTAATAGATTTAGTCCCAACTCTCCTCCAACCAAAGTGTTGTTAATTTACTGTGTTTTCTCATCATTAGCATCAAGCCTATATTTTTAAGCTTCCTGGGTTTTAGAGGCACATGGAGACAATTCAACAAGCATCATTTACTGTTGAAGGTTAAAGCAGCTGCACCCTATAATCTCCTACTCAGCTGCCAATACTAAATCTAATACAGAAAGGTGAACACACGGCTGAAATGTTTAGCACAGTATTTTTCCCAACTTTAAGATTATGAAAATTATATATTGTCTACAAATGCTGATATTTCTAGTTAGTGATAGTTTCCTAACATCAGTGCACTAAATACATCAAAGTGCTACGGTATTCTACAATGCATTAAAGTTTGATTATCTGACAACTTTCAATTTAATTAAAATTCAGAAGCCAAGCAGGAAAAGATTAACAAAATGAACTGAAATATCAAGAAGAAAGAAAAATATCAAGTGGTAAAGAGAAAAGAGGGAAAAAAATCACCCTAATAGCAACTTGAATTTTCTATATTTATCCATGTGTATTTGCTTCACTTGGTTGTCAATTTTAATTGGTCTGCAACATGCTGTGGTTCTAATGTATTCAGAATTTCAATTGTTATTTCTGACATCTATTATAGTATCCCCCAATTTGGTCTATTCCTAGTGAATAATGAGGGTTTCTCTCATTACAGAAATAAACAGCTTATTAAATCTATTGTTAGCTTTTATACCTGATGACACAACTCTTTAGTGGTGCAGAAAATGGGAAACCGTCTCTTTCACAAACCATATTTACTTTACTAAGAGCAAGGATGATTCACCAAGGTTGGCCCAGTGCTAATTGAGATTTTGTAAAGGTTAAAACCAAGGCAGGTATATACCAAAATGTCATAAGTTCACCACCAAAACTCATGTCTTTCCAATGCAATTATGTTTTGGTTGTCAAGGCTATTTTTCAAAAGAAAAGCATCCTACTCTGCCTGGGTGTATATGTGTGTGAAAGTACATACATTTGTATAAACCTTGATAGTTTTAAATTTTGAGAGGCTACTTGCTATACTGAAAAGAGCATAGGCCTTGGAGAAAGACAGATTTGGATTCCTAGACAGGTTCTAGCATTTATTAGTTTTCTTACCTTTGGAACTTATTTAACCTTTTTGAAGCAGAGCTTTGTCATCTATAAAAAATGAGAATAATCATCCATGCCCTACAGGAAGTGATTGGTGTATTTTATCACAATGCCTGAAATGTAGGAGATGTTCGATACTTGATTAAAAATTAACGTAGGCGAGTCTTTAAGCGACTTCATGTATGAAAATCTAGACTTGCAACAACAAAAAAGTAGTTGTGGATAATTATTTTTAAAAGATTATTTTAAGAGAAATAACAACCGAATTACTTTAATAATCATCTATTAGCACATTTGAAATTTAACAAAAACAACATGGTGCAGAATATTAAGTATGGTGAAATATACTGGTAGAATTAACAGAACACCAAAGGACAAGACATTGTATTATTTCTAAGTTACTCATTTTCTCACTTCTACTAATAAAAATGACCCCCCACTACCACCACATACACACACTTGAATAACACCCAATAAGTATTATATATATTTGTTTATTTATTTACTTAAAAAAAAGTTTTTTGAGATAGAGTCTTGCTCTGTCTCCCACACAGTGCAGTGGTGTGATCTCGGTTGACTCAAACATCCGCCCCTTGGGTTCAAGCAATTCTTCTGCCTCAGCCTCCCTAGTAGCTGGGATTACAGGTGTGCACTACTATGGCTGGCTAATGTTTGTGTTTCTAGTAGAGATGGGGTTCTGCCATGTTGGCCAGGCTAATCTCGAACTCCTGACCTCAAGTGATCTGCCTGTCTTGGCCTCTCAAATTCTGTGGACTTTAAATAAATAAACCATATTATTTAGATATTTAGGTAATTTCATTTCTAAATTTAGCTAGTATCAATATGTGTGCAATAAAGAGCTGGGACTCACTTTCTCCTGTAAACTTTCTCTGCATATCCCTCAGACCTTTGACTTAATATGAGAAGTTGGTAAAGTACTTACACATCTTAGATGGCTTTATTAAAGGGATAATAAAACTGAATGACCGCATGTTGACACTGAATGCACTAATGAATCCAGGATTGTATATTCTATAATTATTCAAAATGTTATTAGACTATATTATCATAAGGTCTTCACTTTAAGCTTTTCTTCTAAGAGAAATAATTTAATTGATGTTTTGTCAGTTTTTCTGAAAAATGAACGACTGAACTAAAGACATGAAGTTAGCTGTCATAGTACAATATGTGTGTTTAAGAAAGACTGTGTGGGTGAAAAAGGACTAGTGGTTTCTTGAGTTGATTATGATTCTGAGAAATAAGATATACTAAGTTCAATCACCAGCTTCCTTGATGAACCATTTTGAAAAGTTATTTAGCTAAAATGCTACTGAAAGACCAAAATGCATCTGCAAACTTACAGTCTATATAGAAAGGATGTTAAGGATGCTGATATGGTCTCTAAGCTAGTGCATATATCATATATGTGCATTGTCATTTGATTTTGGCACAATCAAGGGTTGTAGGGCTTTCCTAGCAACTAACATGTGAGCATTTCCTTCAGCCCAAATCTAGCATGGCTAATGTTACTGACTGTCTCTAGCCACGTTTAAGGAAAATAGTCACCAAGAAATGCACACCCATTCTCTTACCCTTCTTTTATTTTCTATGATTCTTCAACTCTCTGATTATAAAATCCAGCTTGTGTGCTCAACATAACACACAAATGTCAAATCTTCAAAGCTCAACATAACACACAAATGTCTTGGAACTCTTATATGCCATTCGCATAAACAGAAGACATGAATAGCAGACTCTCAATTGTAAGTCACATGAGTCCTGATATCAGTGTCTGGCTTCTGGGGCTTTCTTGTCAACTAACAAGGATTAAATAAACATGTCACACATTTTCTTAGTGAAATGAAAGGTTAAGCTTAAACTTTTAAGGCTGTTCCATTGACTGCATTTTGCACGATATAATTAAGTTTATTAAATGAGTGCCTATGTGCCTGAGCTACTGAATAGACGTAGTAGCAGTTGGGAGAATGATATGACTCGAAAGTAGTATTGAAAACTGGCATTACAAGTTTCACTACATGAAACAGAAAATTAACAATATGTAATGGTTTTTGTGGGTTGAGCAGCAGCCAAGATGGCAAGGATGTCAGGCGTTGCCATGGATTCAAGAATTAGTTCATGAGTTCTGCTGACTTGATATCTATAATATTATTTATTTATTTTAATTAAACAACTATTTACTAAGCACTTGTTGTGGGCCAGGGTCAGAGTTAAGTGCCTTCTCACAAAGGTAACAAAACAGATATACTTCTTGACATGTTCAAGACCTATCAAGACCCATATCACTATGAAGTTCCCACAGCATTAGTTGAGAAAAGCAGGGAAATTACCATATGATTCAGCAATCCCACTCTTGGTATTTACTCAAAGGATTAAAAAGTTTGATATCTGCACTCCCATGTTTATTGCAGTACGACTAACAATTGGGAAGGTATGGAATCAACCTAAGTGTCCATCAGCAGACAAATGGACAAAGATAATGTGAGAATGAAATCCTGTCATATGCAGCAACATGGATGGAACTAGAGGTTATTATGGTAAGTGAAATAAGAACAGGCACAGAAAGACAGACGCTGCATGTTCTCACTCATATGTGGGAACTAAAAAAGTTAATTATATGGAGGTAGAGAGTAGAATGACAGATACCAGAATCCTGGAAGGCTGAGTGGGTGGGAGAGGGATAACGAGAGGCTGGTTAATGTGTACGAACATATAGTTAGGTAGAAGGGCTAAGTTTTAATATTCAGTAGCAGAATGGGGTAACTATAGTTAACAACAATGTATTATATATTTCAAAATAGCTAGAGAAGGGGACTTGAACTGTCCCCAACACGTAGAGACGACAAATACTCAAGGTAATGGACACCCAGAATACTCTGATTTGATCATTACATGTAACAAAATATCACATGCACTCCATCAGAATGTACAAATATTTGTACCAATTTAAAACCAGAAGAGCAGCATAGAAATCCTGTAGGCTGGGATTTCCCTGATGACGTGGACAAGGCACTTAATCTCTTAGTCTCACTTTCCACAATCATACAAGGACAGCAAGAGGATAACAGTACAACTGCCCTATCTGGCTTTCTCCCAGTGTTGGCGTGATGTACAAATGAGATAATCGATATGAGAATGCTTTGAAAATTGTAAAGCACTCATTTTATTTTCACCTTGCTATAGACAGAAATAATAATTTCCACCTATTCACCTCATACGGATGCTGTTGCTTCTTGGCATTTATTGAACAACAACACTTTCTCTCTGATTTTACAAATAGAATTAGACAGAGTTCCTGCCCTGTGATTTTAAACTAGGCAGACATGCATGATAAAAAGATGAGAAAGACCGGGCGCGGTGGCTCACGCCTGTAATCCCAGCACTTTGGGAGGCCGAGGCGGGCGGATCACGAGGTCAGGACATGGAGACCATCCTCGCTAACATGGTGAAACCCCGTCTCTACTAAAAATACAAAAAACAAACAAAACAAAAAACAAAAAAACAAAAATTAGCCGGGCGTGGTGGCAGGCGCCTCTAGTCTCAGCTACTTGGGAGGCTGAGGCAGGAGAATGGCGTGAACCCGGGGGGCGGAGCTGACAGTGAGCCCAGATTGCACCACTGCACTCCAGCCTGGGCGACAGAGCGAGACCCCGTCTCAAAAAAAAAAAAAAATAAAGATGAGAAAACATTCAAGGTAGACAATATTTTGTGATGATCACTAATGTGTTTATAAAAGGCTTATGCATTTTTTAGATGGAAAGTGCTATGGGCATTTTTCATAGTTCTTAGGATATTTGCTTATTGTGAAAAATGATAACCTACATGATTTAAAACAAGAAGAAAAGAAAGATACAAGAGGATTGAAAAAAAATGAAATTGGACAGAATGAAAGAAAGAGGCATGGGGCAGGTGACACCAAAAAATGTATTGAACATCTTATTACATGCTTCAAATTACACTGAGTCCTAGATGGGGGGAACATTGATATAGGCATGAGATGAACAACAACTCACTTTGCAAGTGGACTGTTTGCTTTGCTCAGTAAACTATGCCAAGTAGTTCCACTATGATACTATTATTTAGCTTTGAAAATATTAATATTTAAAAATAGTAACAACTATAGTAATACCCCAAATATGTTAGCATTTGTACAATGCCTCAGATTTTTCAAAATTTTTATGCAAACATTTAAATTTAATTGTCATAATAACTTTGTGGGATGAGCATAATCATCATATTTAATTTAGAGAGGAAAAAGTTGGGACAGAAGTTGGCAAAATAATTTACTCAAAGTAAGACAGAAGAATGAGACCCATGGCTTGAACCTAAGTTTTCTGATGTGAAGATATGTGCATTATTTATCTTCATTTCACAAAAATAATCAATGGTCTAAAATAAAACAGTATCATAATACTACTTTCTTATGGAATAAAGACTGCTTTATTACGTCTGGGGAAAAAAGAAACTCTGGAAAATAAATTTAATAGAAAATTCAAAGCAAGAGTTGAATTTGGAAACATTTTCCCTCATACTCCTCATCTTAATCTAGTTCCAGAGTTTACAAATCAATTTTGTTGGCTTTCAAAGTGATGCAATCATTAGAAGGATTTTATAAAACGATTCTTCCAGGCTAACGCTGCCCCTTAAGGAATGTCACTGTGAGGGTTTAATTGTGGAGTGTGGTTCTGCGTATACATAGCACGTATTTCTTTCATATTTGTTAGGCTGCTCAAATGAGAGCCTTGATAGGATATTCATTAAAATGTTTAAAGCACTTATTTTATTGTTATACAGTAATAGGTAAGCATATGCAAAAATGATATCTAAAAAGTGAGTGAAAATGATTTTAGTGAAAAGTAAGACAAAGTCACAATTGACATTTCAATTTCAAGAATTAAATAGGATTCTAGTTAATTGTATTAATGACAAGACTAGACAAACAAAACACATACCCATTCAAATAATTAAGCACGGTTGTTAGCAAAAATTTGATGATTTCCTTGAAATCCAAGGAAAGAATTACTTTCTGGTCCAAGAAAAGATTACTTCATGACCCCTTCGCCAAAGTCAGGGTAAAAGATAACTGTCTCTCTCTCTCTCTCTCTCTCTCTCTCTCTCTCTCTCTCTCTCTCTCTCCACAATAGGAACAATATCTTTAACATTAACACAAGATCTTTTACTACAATAAGAGCAAAATCTTGTTTCTCCTCTGATGGACTAGTATCTCCATTCTGGAATCTAAAATGTAAATGGTCTCACTAAAACAGCTGCTAAAAGCCAATTTCCATTTCTTTACTCTTTCATTTTTTTGTCCTATAATTGTCACAGAACAAAACTACCAAAATGTGTCAGAATAAAACCACAATCTGGAGTTTCTATAGCATCAGAGAATCTTTTGACGAGAAGAGTACTTGATTGATCTTCAGTGTCTGGCTTTAGGAAGGGCTGTGCATAAATACTTTTGGAAAAAACTATAAAGATCTTCAAAGAAGACAATTCCATCATCTTTCTTATTAACTCATGTTGGGTACAATCACTTTCATTGCCAGGAAACTATACTTTGATTAAATCCCTCATGCCACAGATTAAGAAATATAAATATACAGACTGAATCTCTAAATGTGAAAATTTGACTCATAGAATGTTTTAGATATGGGAAGAACTTGAATTCACTTATTTCAAAAACTTGTGATTTTTACAATATGAAAGAAACTCACCAAATGTTTCTGGCTGGTTCATACAAAAGAGGCATCTCTTTAATGAGAGGACCTTCATGGTCTGGGGCTCGGTCCAGTTTTGTAGTTTTAAAAGTTGAGGAGTGGGCCAGGCACAGTGCCTCACACCTGTAATCCCAGCACATTGGGAGACTGAGGTGGGAGGATCACCTGAGGTCAGGAGTTTGAGACTAGCCTGGCCAACATGGTGAAGCCCTGTCTCTACTAAAAATACAAAAATTAGCTGGGTGTAGTGGTGTGCACCTGTAATCCCAGCTACTCGGGAGGCTGAGGCAGGAGAATTGCTTGAACCTGTGTGGTGGAGGTTGCAGCGAGTGAAATTGTGCCACTGCACTCCAGCATGGGCAACAGAGTGAGACTCCATCTCAAATAAATAAATAAATAAATAAATACATACATACATACATACATACATACATAAAAGTTGAGGAGTGGTCTATCCCTGAGCAACGGAATCATGCTAACTAAAATCATAGGAAACTGATTTACAAACATGAGAATTGGTGTGACATGAGGGCTGGGGAGTTGAGCTAGAAGGAGGAAGGGCAGACGTACATATTTTCTGCTGGGCTGTTCTTGTACAGATATCAATGTGTCTGAAAAACAAAGTTCCAGTAGTACTTTATTTATTTAGAATGCAGCTTAGATACAGGAAGTTAGTAAAGAGAGAATTCATAATGAAACATAGATGTGCCTGAGTCTACGTAATGGAGTTCTCTTTTGAGCAGATAAGAATCTACAGTCAATTACACTGAGAGAAACAAGAAAAGCCAGCTGACATCTTGAAGAAGCACAGAGGAACCACACAGGTGACCTCCATGGTCTATTTGGTAGAGGAGGAAGGTAAACTCTACATACCCCTGGTGTCCCTTGGGGATCAATGAAAGTGGTTATATCCAAAATCAGTTAACGAGGAGTATGTCAATGTTAGGTAAGAAGGGAATGCTTCACATTATCTCATTTCATCTTCATAGAAAGTCCTAAGAGATAGGTATTAAATAATCCCTATTTTCAGAAGAGGATATCAAGGTTATGAAGTTTACCTAAGTTCACTTGTGACAGACCCATGATTCAAATCCAGCTCAATCTGATGGTAAATCTCATAATACTTTTACTTTTCCTGCTTGCCTATATTTCCATTAAATATTAATATTGATTCTGGTGATTCTGATTTGTGAATTAAAGGAACAACATACTTCATTTTAGTAGAACTGCCACCAAAGTAGTTACATTTAAAAATATTTTGGTACTTATTTTCATTTTTAATCATTCTGGTTAAATATGGTTGTATAATATTCAAGACTGGTTTCTGATAATGCAGTCAAAGGAAATAGAAGTGGAGAGCCTCCATCTCTTTGGACTTTAAGCCAGGTATCACACATGAGGGGCATTCTGTATCCACTCAACTCTCACAAACTTGGTTCTGGATCCCTGGCCTCATCCTCTCAGTTCTAGAGTTTCTGTTTCTTCTCTCACCTCATTTTCCAGATTTAATGCTATAAACTTGGCATCTCTGAATAAAGACTTCAGTACCTCTTCCTGCCCAAGGTCACTTTTCAGCCCAAGGTGGACCTATTTAAATACATCTACAGCACCTAGCACACAAAAGAATCAAGGTAAGTGCTCCTGTGCAATTAGTTCACCTTTCCAGTTGCTAACATTCTCTAATTTGTTAAACATGATGACTCTCTCTTCAATGATTAATGCTAGAGACATAATACCAATTCTTTGATTCATCTTTTGCAATTTAGTATTGACCAAAACTTTTCAATGCTTATTTTTATACCACGTATAGAGTTTCCAAGATACAGCTTGTCTCATGTGTTGCATTTTATTATCTCATTGTTTTCTTAGAAAAGACTTGCACATGAATTGTACTTAGAACTTCCATAATTTACAATGTAGCGTGTATATTCTATAGAGAACTTCTATAGATAATTAACCCCACCTTGTGTTCTCTCCCTCCCCTTCCTTCCTTTCTTCTTCCATCAGTTCTCTAGCTTTCATTTTAGGAGTGGCACTAGAATTCTGTCTCAGATTTGCAGAATGGGGTGGGCTGGGATTGAAGCTGTTTTAGTTTCAGAACCCGTATCCCTCTATAAACTAGAAAATTGGCAAAATTATAAACACTGTTATACGTTTTATTAATAATGATACCTTCCTGGGTAAACTAGCGCACATACTGAACTACAGAAGTAGAAAATTCTACTGGAATTTTAGCTATCATTTGCATTAATTGTTAAGGATTATTTATAGATTCTTCAAAGCAAAATAAAACAGACTTTCCAAAATTTGCCTGCAGAGCAATGGACATAAAACATGAATTCAAATAATTCACCACCTCTGGGCCAAGCTTCTGCAGAGCCAGTATGTAGATGGTCACTCCAATGAACACTCTGGTTACTTATTGAAATCAAGAATCTTTTCTGTTCTATCAGGGAATGCAGTACCAAATCCAAGGTTAGCACTGGACCTCATTTTGGGGGTAGAGGTTAAGTAATGCAAAGCACCCACAGAATGGCCAGAGGCCAAGGGCAGGGCTTGTGACTCCAGAACACGCTAGCATCAGCACAAGGTGAGATTAAGTTTTTAAAGGGCCATTAAAAGTATTAATTATTAAAAGTGGTAAAAGTGGGGAAATATAAAGAGAAGTTTCAAGGATGACCAGTGAAAATCCTGTTTTAAAGGACTTGCTGAGCAAACAGCCTATCTTGGAAAGAAGGTGTAGGAAAAGTTAAAAGAAACACATTTGAGACTTTTTGTGAAAGTGTTTAACTGTTTGTTTCTAAAATGGTAACATTAAAAATGGCTGAATCTTGACTTGAATGACTTTTTTTATTTTTATTTTTTGAGATGGAGTCTTGCTGTCCCCCAGGCTGGAGTGCCATGGCATGATCTTGGCTCACTGCAACCTCTGCCTCCCGAGTTCAAGCGATTCTCCTGCCTTAGCCTCCCCAGTGGCTGGGATTACAGGCACATGCCACCATGTCCAGCTAATTTTTTGTATTTTTCTTAGAGACAGGGTTTCACCATGTTGGCCAGGCTGTTCTTGAACTCCTGACCTCAAGTGATCCACCTGCCTCAGCCTCCCAAAGTGCTGGGATTATAGGCGTGAGCTACTGTGCCTGGCCAACCTGAATGACTTTTAACAAGAAGAATAAACATATGCAAATAAAATGTCTGGAAGGGCATACACCAAAATAGTAATTGTAGTTGGTCCCTGAGAGGTAATACTATTGCATTTTTTTTTTTTTTTTTTTTTTTTTTTTGGAAACAGAGTTTCACTGTGTTGCTTAGGCTGGAGTGCAGCAGCACGATCTCAGCTCACTGCAACCTCCGCCTCCCAGGTTCAAGCGATTCTTCTGCCTCAGCCTCCCAAGTAGCTGAGATTTCAGGCACCCACCATCACACCCGGCTAATTTTTTATGTTTTTAGTAGAGACAGGGTTTTGCCATATTGCCCACGCTGGTCTCGAACTCCTGAGCTCAGGCAATCCACCCTCCTTGGCCTCCCAAAGTGCTAGGATTACAGGCGTGAGCCACCGCGCCCAGCCAATCTTTTTCTTTATACATTTTTGTATTGCCTATTTTTTCTCCATAAGCACACACACTACTTTTACAATTGGGATGTGGCGGGGAGTAGAGGACAGTGAACTATTTTTGTTTAAAAGAAAGACATTTTCACAGTTGGTATTAATCTGTAAAATGAATGTTTGCATAGTTAAATTAGCAGGGCAAAGCACCATTGGGGAGGCAGAATCTGTGTGACAGAAACAAAACAGAGACTAATTAAAAACAAATGAACACAAAGCTTGGGTTTGGTAACAGCAGCAGAATTTATAGAACTACAGCACCTCTAGAATTATGGAATCCACAATTTCCTGCATGTGTCAGTTTCTGCCAACTTTTGGTTGTCTGTGGTTTTCTTAAAATATCCTTGGAAGGGACTCCCAGGAAATCAGCTCAGTTCAACATTATAATAAAGATTTAAATAATTTCTACAGGAGCTTCCTATTCATGACTGGGTTCCAATTTTCTGCCACACACTTTTGATTTAGATCCAAGGTTTACAAAGATTTACTGAAGTCCTATAACACAACAAAGGGACTCTTTCTCATGTTACTTAATGTAAGCTTCTTAAGAAACTGATGAGGTAGGTGTTATTATCCACATTTCCCAGATGGGGACAAGTGAAGCTTAGAAAGTTTGGTGCCCAATCTCACACAGCAAGGCTGGGATTTGAACTCAGATCTTATGATTCAGTATCCTGTGTTATTTTAATGCTGTGCTAAGACCACCACTGGAAAAGTCAAAAGATAGCACTGATAGTCCTAGCTTCCCCATATGAAGCCTCTGGGGCCCATCGGGAGGCAGGTTATATAAAGCATTCAATACATGGATGGTTGGGCTTCAAACAGCTCTAATTAAGTAAATCGCTTTATGTCAATTCACTCTATAAGTGCTTTTTGACTCTTCAAAATTTTGTCAGAAATTGAGTGAAGAAATTGTGTTTTTAAAAATTACATTAATTAAAAAGAATTCTGTGTTAATAAGTGGAAAGAAATTGAGAAAGTGAAAATTAAAAAAATTGTAAGGAGAGTAATAATAAAATGTTAAAATTATGCAAGAAGAGACTTCTGGGTTTTTGTAGACATATACATTTCAAAACACTGTTCATGGGTTGCCCTATAAATTCTTGGATGGCTTAAATATAAGCTCTAGCATATTCCAACTTATTCCAGTCTGCCCAGGGATCCCAGCGAAAGGTAATCCACAGCTGCCGTTGCCCACATGGTCTATCTCTCCTTGTCAACTTCTTCATATCCTCAATCTAAAATTCACGCTACAGCAATAGACTAGCTTTTTACATTATGTATGGTGTGGCATCTAAATGATTGATACTAGGGAATATGAATATGAAGATATGCATACATACATTGGCCACTGATAATTAATTATTACCTAAGTGGTTTATTTAACAAATAGCTTTATTAAGTTCTACTGGTAATTCAAATTGAAGTTTGTTGCACCTGGTCAAGTGATAAATTATACCTATGTTCACTTTTTTTGTCCTCAAGAATAATGATTACTAGACTGTAGGCTCCTTAAAGGAATAGATAGATCGTATTTTATACTTTATTGGTAACAAACACAGCTTGAAGAACAGAACTGATTATGAAGTAGGTACTCAAGAAATACTTGTTCGGTTTACTGAGTTGCTTATGCCTCTTCTTGGTGTTGACAATCAAATAAATTATTAGATTAAAAATAGAAGTGAGATTAGTAAATCTACCAATTCTTCCGTTTAGCTATAAAATGTCATGCTGCAATGAATCTATATTAGGCAGTAGCTCTTAACGTGAGCTTCAGAGGAAGTTCCCTTAACTCCCTGAAATTTTATTTAAACATTTTTTATACATTAATATGTTCATTTTCCTGAAGAAAGGATCCATAGCTTTCTTCAGTTTCTTGGAAATATATAGCTCTATAAACTGTTAGAACCACTGATACTAGACATATCTACCTGCACCCCAAATGTCAGCAATGATGACTAAGAAAGAAAACCAGTCTTCTTTTGCTTAGTAAACTATAACAACATTTTTTTTCTCTGATTTTTTAACCTTCCTAAAGATGTCTGATCTCCAGTCAGAATTAAGTTTTCCTAAGTACTATGTGGAATAGGCAATGTTTAAAGACATAGATACAAATAGGATGACTCAAGGCCGCTTCTTGTTCCCGTACTATACTCTGGACTGAGTTGGTACTTTCTTTCCAGGTGCAGGTCAGGGTGTTTTTTATCATTTAAAACTGTAATGGACTAAGTGATCTGGGACCTCATTATGAGGGAAATTACCTATATCCTTATGCGTGCCCACAGCCACTAAAATCAACAGCATTTCAGCTAACGGTCCCTGCCTTCTCACTTCAGAAGATTTGGGGCAATGGGCTGCTAGCATGAGGAGTTGACTTTGGAATCCATGGTACATCTCACAGTCTAAATGTATCAGTCTTTAAAAGTGGAAAGCTTTTTTTTTTTTTTATTTAGACTGACAAAACTGTTGTGATCAAATAAGTTTAGAGTGTTTCTCCACAGGCCCCACACCTTCACCATCCTGTGTTTCTAAGTTAATGATTGACTAGTTTACTGCACTGCTGCAAACTGAAAAAAACAGTTATGTTAAGGAACATTCCCTTTAGGAAGAAAAATAGAACTTTTACAAATATGCTACTGATTTTAAATCTGACTGATAATAACATATAAAAATGAACCTCTCAGCTGTACATTTTATTATTACCTAGAACTTAAGTAGCAGAAGGAACTATGGAGTCGATAGCGTATAATCCTAGTTGCTCCTCCAAACTTTTATGTTTAAGTTGGTCAGAAATACTATATATCTATGTTGTTATTCTTTCTTTCTATTGTTTACCTTTTAAGTTAACATACATTAACTAATTTATTTTTAAGTTAACATACATTAAGATTGCTATATGTTTACATTCTTATTTTTAAATATTGGCTTCTTATATTTATTATTACAAAGACAAGACTGTTCCCTTTGGTGGTCATCAGAGAAGTTACAGCTTTATTAAGGTCCTTCTACCCACCAAGTAAGATGAGCACTTGGGAAGCTGTTGAAACTGTAGGGATTTCAACCTTCTGAAGGTTCACTGAAAATCACCTTGCAAAAAGCAGATGATTTTTCTCCTATTAATAGGAGAAAAGACATACAAAACTTATTTTCGTGTGCGTAACCCAAGGGAATTGCAGGAGAATGACTGCTCAATAACCTAATGGGTTACACTGATACTCATATACCCTTCTTCATAGGGGAAGAATAGAAAGGGAAGTGTGGATGATTTTAAGGGGGAGAGTAAAGAACTTTTAGTGGAATTCAATGAGCTTGGTGAACATACAATGGCCTGGGATAAAGTCTGTCGGGCCCCAGAGCAGTGTGACAAAAGTATGTCCAGTTGTGTTGACAGTCTTCAATCTTTCTTCCTGTGATGTGAGTTAGATTAATAAACACTCAGAGAAGGCAAGTGTGTTCTTCTTTGGCAGGTCTGGTTTCTAGGTAGATGAAAGACCTTCAGAGAACAATTTCATCTTGTGCTTTGGGTGAGACAGAAGACCGACAGACAGGAGGCAGAGAGAGCGTCAGAGAGGCCTTGAGGCTGCTTCTTCAGTCCAGCGTGTCAAAGTGCCATATTTTCTGGTATCAGTTTCTGAGCCCAACAAAACCCTAAAAGCAACTTTCCAAGGAAAATGAAGCTTTAAAATTGTTTTGGAAAATTCTGACTCACACCCATTCTATAGGTTGGCTGTTAAGGGTCCATTTTCAGTATCAGAATTTTTCTGCTTCTTCTGCAAGTTTTAGAGCTTCCTTTCAAGTGAAAAATTTAAATGTCTAAGCTTTCAACCTAAAAAAAAAGCTCCAATATCACAACAAATGTCTTCTAAGAAGACTGTCAATTGAGTGAAGGTAGATAAATCAGGTAAAGGGACCCTCACTAGAGAACACACGGCACCCAAATAAATCCATTTTAATTTTCACTTTATTTCAGTTATACTTCACAGCTGTGGTATCATGAGTGGAGAGAGAAGCAGCTCATAGGCGAGCCTGAGTTCAAAGGAATTGAAATTTAGCACGGAATGCAAAATTGAAGACTTCTGCTTCTAAGACGACGATTGTAGAAATACCAAGGGTGAAGGATGTAGACTTGGTGCTACACCAGAAAGCAGAATTAGCAGTCCGGGGTGACCCTGCACGTATTGGTCAGTGTCCACGAACACTACTCTTTACAGGAGAAAAATGCATACCTGATAATCTATTAGAAATGTGTATTTCTGGCCTGGTGCGGTGGCTCATACCTGTAATCCCAGCACTCTGGGAGGCCGAGGCAGGTGGATCACTTGAGGTCAGGAGTTGGAGACCAGTCTGGAAAACACAGTGAAACTCTGTCTCTACTAAAAACTTAAAAAAAAAAAAAAAATTAGCCGGTTGTGATGGCCAGTGCCTGTAATCCCAGCTACTAAGAGGCGGAGGCAGGATAATTCGCTTGAACCCGGGAGGCATAGGTTGCAGTGAGCCAAGATCGCGCCACTGCACTCCAGCCTGGGTGACAGAGCGAGGTTCCGTCTCAAAAAACAAAAAACAAAACAAAACAAAAGAATAGTGTATTTCTCTTAAAACTCTATTCCCCATCCTTCTGCTCTAGAAGGGACAGTATAAACTGCTCAGGAACAGTGACTTTCACATTTTGAGAGGTTAGATTCTGAGCTTTGGCCCCCTCACACCCAGTGGATCCCACTGGGGTCCCTGCAGAGTGCTTCTGCATGCACCCTTTCTTAAGGGTGCACAGTGGATAAGTATTATTTTCTCTCTTTGCACTAGGGTTCTGACCGCCAGGGGGGAAAATAGCCACACACAGGGAAATGGCATAAGTTAAAATCAAGCAAGCCTAGTGGGGTGGTAATGACTTTCCCAGCATCCAAGTCTTTGCCTTCAGGTTATGTGAAGCTAGAAAACAATGTCATTCATTCAACATTTACAGGGAACTCACAAAGTACAGAGTACTATGCTAAGCACCGGAGGCATGCAAAAGTGTGCAAAACACAATCCCTGCCCGAAGGATTCCTGCCAGGAAGGGTATTTCGCGTATTACCCTGACCTTACAACCCTTGAAGAAATGCTTGTGTGAATGAAACCCCACTCAGAATTTAAAATAAGCAAGGAAAAGTATACTACTAGGACAATATATCTTTTAAGAGGCAGAGAATGTAAATGTGCTTTAAACATTTATTTCTAAAGTATTACAATGTAGTTGGGATGAAGGAGGAGCGGGGGATGTGGATGTATGGGGGGGGGGGGGTTGGTGGGAGCGGTTCTTGGAAGAGCCTGACTTGAAGGAGGCACTGCCTGGTTGCCTGCACAGCTAAGTTGAATCCTAACAAAGAGGAGGCCGGCACTCTTATCTGGGAAGTGGATAACTTTGAGAAAAAGTAGCCTCCAAGGAGGAAAAAAAGGCAACATGTCACCTGGGGTTAGGATCCCCTCACCCTTACCAACCTGCATGCTGATCGCACCCCGGCCGAGCCACTCTGGGCCGCACACCCTGCATCCTCTGCCCAGGCCGCGCGGCCCAATTCCACCTTCTACCCCAAGCCCACAACCCTGGCACACACCCGCTCCAGCCTGGAGTCGGCCACGTGCGCCCCGGTTCTCCTCTTGGCCCTTCAGCTGGCCCGGCGCCTCCAAGGTCGCCGTAGCAACCGTGCGGTCTCTCTCTCGGTTCCCCCGCTCCTAGTAGAGCAGTCCGGACCGCGGCGGCGGTGGCGGGAGCGAGCGGCCTCGGCCCCTCCCGAGAGGGGGCAGCGCGACCGTGGGCTGCGGGCGCCGCCTCTGCTGCATCGGTGGCTGCGCGCTCCGCTCGGCTCTGCCAGGCTGGGATCCGGAGCCCTAGCGCGCCTCGCTGACTCCCCCTCCTCCTCTGCTGCCGCCCGGTGGGCAGCTTCTCCAAGCGAGACGCGCGTTCGATCCTCCTTCCCAGCGTTTACGGATTTCCGGGGGCGCAGAATTTTGCCTCGGTCCCTACGAGCATCTCTCGGCCTCTCACCCCCTCCCCTCGCGACTCCCCCACCCCGTGGGCGCGCGCGCACCCATACACTCACACTCGCAGGCGCGCGTGCGCACGCCCGCGCGCCTCCAGCCGCGGAGTCTCCAGCGCCCCTCAGCAGATCCCGGCTCTCCCGGGCGCCGCTACTCACACAGGCTTCCAGCCGCCACGGGGCGTCCTCTGTCTGCTGCAGCGGCGTCGGCGGCGGCGGCGGCGGAGGGAAAGGCGACTGCAGCCCGGCCGCGTCTCCCAGCTCCGTGCCCGGGACAGAGTCCGGGAGAAGCAAAGAAGGAGGAGGACGCCGAGGCTAGGAGGAGCCGCGCCGCGCCCGGCGCCCCACTCCGCGCGGCGGGTTGCCTCCGCTCCCCATACGGCGGCCCCAGGTAAGCAGCTCCGGTGCCCGCAACATCCCTGGGGCGTCCGGGCTCCGAGCCTGGGTCCTCTGGTCTCGCCCCCGCCTCGGCACCTGGATCTAGACTGGGAGGGGAGTGGGCGAGGGGGGAGGGGAGTGGAGCTAGAGGTGAGGCTGGTAAGGAGGAGTGCGTGGACGCGTGGGGGCTTCGGTGCAGCCCTCACGCTCTTCCCTGCCGTGCCCCGGCTCAAGCTCCGTCACTTTTACGAGCTCGGGGGTGCCCAGCGCCCCAGACAGCTGTTCCCCGATCTACACGCCGCCTGCCAGCCAGTGTCGGCTCCGGGCTCCGCGCCCGCCGCGCGCCAGTCACCTCCCCTGCACCTTGGACAGCGCACCCCGCACCCGTCTCCCCCGGCGGGCGTCGCCCCCGGGACCCGGTCCTGCCCGCACTGTGCTCCCGCTGCCCTCTTCTTTCAGGTTGTCACCCTCCCGCTCTGCATCCCTTCTCCTCCAGCCTTGGCGGATTCTGCTTTGCTGCGGGCCGGAAACTTTCCTCCCCGCCTCGTCTGCGCTGGGTACTATTGTTGTTATTTGTGACTGTCCCCTCTCATGGGGAGCTCGGACACCTTGGACAGGTCTTCCTCTGCGGGAGCGCGCCCTGCCTGGTCCAGCGCGAGGTAAAGGAGGCACTGGGGCACCTGGACTCGGCAGCTGCCAGGGTTCAGAGCCCGCGCCTCGGCCGCTGGACGCCGGCCGCCTCCCCGCCTCTCCGGACCCGACACGTGCGAGCCTCCCACGGACGCGGCCCCTCCCAGACCACCCCACGTCCTCCCCCTGCACGGCCACAGCCACCCCATAGGTTGGACACCCGGGGCTCGCGGGTCCTGATTGGTTGAAGGCGTAACCCCGCCCCCTTTCGGGGGGTGGTTCTGAAGTGTTGTGGTTGTCATCCCGCGGCGAGCACATGGGGAAAGTGGGGTCGACAGGTGGGCAAGCCCAGCTCTGTGGAATCACTGCGTCTCACTGTATAGCCACTGAGCCACGCTCCTTCACCCAGATACACTCCTGCTTCTCTCCTTTTCTCTCCCTCAATCTTTCACTGCTGTAACATTACATGAAAAAAGACACTGGCAGTGTAATCCTAATTTTGTTAAGATTGCATTTGTTTGGTGGTAGCAATTTTTAAAAGCAGACCCAGGAGAATGCAGGAAATACGTGCGTATGGAGAGGTTCCTGGCCAACTGGGCTGCAGATTTGAGTCTGGTAGTTTGGAGAAAATAATGAAGGGTGATTAAGGGATCTGAAGAGGGTGGAGAAAGTGGGAAGGAAATTGATTCCTGGAGGAGAGACACAGGTGAGCGAGCTTGGAAAACAGAGAGGAAGAAGTGGGTCATTTGTGGGGTGAGATGTGAGGGAGAAACCTGGTGGGCCCTTTCGAGAGGCGGGTGCGTGCTGTTGGAGACGGCTCTGTCAAGCAAAGTGGTAACATTTGCTGGTACTTAGCTCATGGTTAACACGCTCTGCTTTTGTTTTGCTAGCGTTACCACTTTGATACTTTATATTAATAATGTCTATTCATGTAATGGATATTGCTTATTCCAGTTTCTTGTAATATACAGATTTGAAAGTGATAATTAGTTTGAAAAAGTGAAAGGCCTCGTGGAGGGGATGCATTAAATAGTTGAAGTGCTTTCGGAATATTGTGAGGGAAGACGGATGAGCATTGCATAAAATACAGATTGTTCTGGCATTATTTAGAGCCTTTAAACAAATGTATGTGTACGTGTAAATGATACTGATTTCTCTTCATTTCAAAGCGTGATTGCCTCTAGCATTTTCCAGCTTTAATTCCTTCAGGCTGTTTTGATGTTGTGTCTGTACATCTAAGAATATTGTCATTCTTATCTTTAAGAAGCCTTGTCAATGCAAAACAAACAGCAACTGATGCAAGTTAATGTTGACAACTTTATATTGAGTACACTGTGTGTTATTTTATTTGTAAGCTACTGAAATATGCAAGAGTAACATAGCATGACTCTTGTTCCCCAGGGACCCATATCAAAACAAAGTGGGGAATCACATGAGGCTATTCCAGGGAGAACAATTCAATTATTTTTAAGATGAATAAAATTTAAGATTCTTGGTTGTAAACAGCAACACTCTTTGAATTATCTTTGTACACATTGGTAGCATGTGATAATAAAACAATATATTAAATGTATTACATGATTCTAAAGTAGATGGTAAAGGCTTTTCATTATTATTATTTTTTATATAAGTAGACAGAATTGCTTTTCTGACTGGAGGACCTCTTGTTCAAGAAACAGGATTTGATATATGGGACAAATCGGAAGTTATTGCTATTGTTAAGAAAATGATTCTGTGTTTTTGTTTCTCTAGTTCATACCTTGATTTCCCTAAGGGATTTACATTCAAGTTGTGGGCCTATTAAATTTAGATGGGTTTGTATGTAGGAGAATGTATATAATCACATATGCATACATGCAAAATACTTGTATGTGTATCAGCACACGCTTGTATATTTATACACATAATTTTAGAGTACATTCAGTGTATTTATTCATATATATGTTATTGTCATCCTTAGAATTTTTTCTCATTTCTTTTTGTCCAAAAGGTGGCCCTGTTTTAAACTGTAGAAAGCATTATCACCAGTAGAATTGGCCAATAGATCATGGAAACAGACAATAGTATTTTGTTGCCTGGCAACCACCTACTGTGAATGAAAAACAAAGCAGTGACAGCTGCTTCCACATCCTGATACTCACATTGTAGCTCAGGCATTGCAACCCTCCAAATGAGACAGATCCACTACGTTTCATTTGAGTAAGGTGAAGCTGTTTCTTTTTTTTTTTTTTTTGATGTTTTTTAAGGAATATTAAATATTTTATTATAATACGAATTACTGTGGGATGAAATGAAGCATCTAACTTCAATTGCCCTCTTAAGCCTAGTATAAACTGAAAAATGCAAGTTTGAGAGGATTGTTTAGACCCTTCTCATTCTTCCCTTTTTAGTCATTAAGCATTGTAAGCACATTTTCTGCTGCTGCCAGGTGCTCTTAGGATATTACAAAAACTTGGGTTTTCTATGATACCTAAATAGAAGGCACGATTTTACTGCTAGGAATGAAGTAGAGACTGAGGCTCTAGCCTAACCCTTTAATATGGAGGAACACTGAGGCATAGTGAGATTATGTGACACAACCCTGGTGACAGACCCAGTCTCAGGATGTCTTCCACTGGGTCACACTTGACCATTTCCCCCCTCATTTCTCTCCTTTATTATTCTTTCTTGGTTTTTTATTTACATAACATTTGCAACCAAGACTTTTATCTTTATAAAAATGGAATATTGTAATTTCTAATACTGTACTTAGAAAATACAATAACATTTGAGAGTAAAAATTCAACATCGACACGCTAGGCTAGATTGTGGTCTTAGATGCATTGTGTACAATATATTGTGCCTTGAATCTCTAAAAGTCCTGTGATTCCTGCCTCTTTCCGTAAACTGGGAAGCCCAGTCCCTTGCTTTGGTAGTTGTCTATGGCTTTGGGCAGTCTTTAATAATCCCTTATTCTGTGTGAATTTTCAACAGGGATGAGATTCAAGATTGTGTTGGTCAGTTTGTATACCTGTACATTATAGCTAATTAATCAATCACTCATTACAATCTCCTGTCCTACAATGCAGTAGACATACTGTTGGTGTAGTGATCTGGGCTCTTTAAAGTTCGTGGGGTGCCTGTGTCACTGCGTAATATTTGTTTCAGTCTTTTATCAAAACCCTCTTGCCAAAGGTGTTACCTAATGCCTGTTAGTGGAAGATGAGTCATCCATCTCTGAGAGAGGTGATAGTGCAGATTGTTTCTTAGTGCTCAAATGATAATGGATTATTGGATGGAAAACTTCGATCATATATGCATTATTAGTCATTTCTTCAAAACTTAGGAAATACATTGTGTGTGTAATACATTTTGAGGCTCCGTGTGCTATTTTAAATAATCTGTATTCCATTGTTTATTATTTATGACAAAAGTAAGCATTTAACTTTAATACAATTCCTTAAGTGGAAAACCTTGACGTTGACTGATTGGAGAAACAATGTAGTGACAGTATTAAGTGCCATTAGAGAGTCCTTTTCACTAGAAAAGACATACGTTAGTAGATTTGTGGAGGGGAATAAATGGATTTACAGCATGTTAAACCTAGTTTTAGAAGCCTGCTATTAACTTGTTCTAGCGAGAAGGATTTTCCAAAAGAATAATAATTTGGCAAATTTCAAGTGAACTTCACTTTTAAAAAAATATATTTTCCACTGTCTGGATATAATTTATCTAGGAGAAAGTGCCTGTTTCAGATCTACTAGGATTAATCTGAATTTCAAGGTTAGGTTTCTTAAAAAAATTTCTGAACTATTTCTGCATCCACTTGCATAGTGTGATGTTAAATATTCTTTAGTTCATACATTTAATTTAACCTACTGGAATCTTGAGATTTAAATTAGCTTCCCTCTCCTATTTTCATGTGCAAGATAATTTGTGTGTATGTGCAAACATACACAATACTTATATTTTTTTTCTTTTTGTCATTTTTCATTCCTATGATAGAATATCAGAGGGCCTGATTTGTGTTTCTTTCATACAGTAAAGAGCTTTAAACAAGAGGTATTTATGTTTTCAATTTTGTTATGTCAGCTTCTGCTATTATAACCTGTAAACTCTTACCCATCCAAATGGGATGATTGCTAAAAATAAGCAAACAAATAAATATATAAGCAGCATTCTATTAGCTACCCTCCAGGATAGCCAGGAAGGCATATTTTCTCACTCTTAGGTACACATATACTTCCACATACACATACAGTTTCAGGTCCTACAGACTCTTATTTAAATAGTGGATAAGGCCGGGTGCAGTGGCTCACTCCTGTAATCCCAGCACTTTGGGAGGCTGAGGCGGGCAGACCACCTGAGGTGGGGAGTTCAAGACCAGCCTGACCGACATGGAGAAACCCTGTCTCTACTAAAAATACAAAATTAGCCGGGGTGGTGGCGCATGCCTGTGATCCCAGCTACTTGGGAGGCTGAGGCAGGAGTATCACTTGAACCTGGGAGGCGGAGGTTGCGGTGAGCTGAGATTGCATCACTGCACTCCAGTCTGGGCGACAAGAGTGAAACTCTGTCTCAAAAAAAAAAAAAAAAAAAAAAAAGGAAAAAAAAGGTGGACAAAAGTAGTATTTGATTGGGAGAACTGTGTATGGTAGTTTTTCAAGTAAAAATAATATATTCAGATTTTTAGAAATGTAGCAGCATAGGAAGAATTTATTTGAATTACTCCTTCTGAAAAATTTTCATATGTACACTGTCAACATAACCCCCAGCAGCGACAACAGTGCCCAGTACCTACGACATATAGCCTGGCATATGGCAGACACTAAGTATATATTTTGTAGCATTAATGCATCGTCTCTCCCTCTTTGTGTAATGCTGCAAATATCTCAAGCTTCATTTGTGTGGATAGTAAAAGTTTAGAGAATGGAGAAGAAATTATTGTAATTTCTAATTGTTTCTGGCACTGCATATTTTAAGCCAAAATAGCCAACTTAGCCAGTGATATTTGGAATATATTTCTTATCAGTATAGAAAGTAATGCCAGGGCTATTTATTTTCCACAGATACAGCCATCCCAAGTATAGAATAGCCCTTTAATAGCCCACAGCAGCATAACAAAGGTTACGGCAACAAGTCCAAAGGAATACTTTGTTTAGTTGGTGCTGGAGGATAAAGTTTGCTAGCCCCAATGTAATTATCCAGACTGGAATGTGACCAAGGTGCTGTGTTAACATCTCTAACAGTGGGAGAACAGCCACAGGTGAGGCCTGTAATGACTTCAGTGGCCAAAGCCTTTGTTCTGGTCTCATTTGCAAGAGAGCACCTTGAACATCTCGAAAGCTTCAGAAGCCATTGTGGATGTAAGGGAGAGAGCCCAGAGTTACCATCTGGATCCCAAGTACCACATTTCTAGTCACTGGAAGAAGTCATAATTCCAGGTGTTTGTGCCATTGAAATAAAACTTTCTTCTTTATCCTGTTGAATCTTTGTGAGGGAGGAGGTAGTGTCCCCGAAGACAACCCTGACAGAATCACAGGATAGGCAAAGTCTTTCATACCTCCGGTTCCTTTTACAGTGAAGGCCCTTTACCTTTCACCACTGCCTAGGTGTTTATCTCCTTTGTAGGGTTTTATTCACATCTGTGTATCAGCACATCTTTGTTAAAGTGTAAAAGCTGATAAAAGGTTGAAGTACTTTTCTGGAGGGATTCCTGAGTGTCTTGCATATATTAGGTGCTCAATACGTATTTGCTTAGTTTTAATAGTGGAATTGTACCTACTATTTTAATACATAGGGAAGATTTTTTTTTTTTTTTAATCCAGGGAACCTTTCAATACCACTTAAATAATATACTATGTATTTCTTTGGGAATTATTTCTTTAATAAACATTTGTTGTATAAACATTCACTATATAAATGGTACTGTATTTGGCTTTGGGGATCATACAGATCCTTGTTTTTTTTGGTGGGGGGGACGGAGTCTCGCTCTGTCGCCCAGGCTGGAGTGCAGTGACGTGATCTGGACTCACTGCAAACTCTGCCTCCCGGGTTCACGCCATCCTCCTGCCTCAGCCTCCCGACTAGCTGGGACTACAGGTACCTGCCACCATGCCCGGCTAACTTTTTGTATTTTTAGTAGAGACGGGGTTTCACCATGTTAGCCAGGATGGTCTCGATCTCCTGACCTCGTGATCTGCCCGCCTCGGCCTGCCAAAGTGCTGGGATTAGAGGTGTGAGCCACTGCACCCGGCCTCTTACAGATTCTTAAGGCACAGTTGCTGCTCATGGAAGAGAACATGCTGCTTGCAGGGAAGTGCACAGATTCAAGTGTGTTCTGGTAAGTGGACTGTGCATGGAGGTTGGTATGGAGAGCAGGGCAGAAGACACAGAACATGGAGGACCTGGTAGAGTCCATCAAAGATTTTGGACTTAATAATGTTGTCAGTGTTTTTCAAATCTGTCTGTTCATAGGAATCCCACGATGTGTTTGTCACAATACTGATTTCCAGATCCCACCCAAGACACACTGAGTGGACATCTTCAGGGACATGGCTTGGTGTAGCAGACATAGTCAGTTTGCTACTCATATGCCCTGACACTCCCTTCTTCAGGATGCAGTTCTGCAAGTACCTCCTATTCCCCACCTAGCGTTTCTCTCCTGTGTGTGGGGAAGCTTAGTAGTGCGACACAGTTAATAGCCTCAGGAATAGACCTCAGCCAGTGACACAAGAGAGCTGGGTAATCTGCTAGCATCCTCTGCCAATGGGCACAATAACTGATGCATATTTCACACTGTGTCCTGTGGTTCCCATGTGAAACTGAGCCTCAGTTACCCACAGTCATAGCCAACTAGACAATCTGTGCTTTAAAAATGGCTGTCTCCTTTCTCCATTCCTCTTCCAGTACTTCCTAGGATCCCCTCCCCAAATAAATAACTTGTACTTAAATTCTGTCATAAGGTTGGCTTCTTCAACAAAAGATATGGAAGAATCTGCTTATTTATTTATTTATTTAAATAATGAGGCAAGTTTGGGAGACCTCAGGTGATAGAGACCTACTGATGAGGGCATTGCTCCTTAGATTTGCAGCTTAGAAAGATGATTCTGGCAGATGTGTGGGAAATGGATTGATGGAGGAGGCGTTGGGGGACATGGAGACCACCTAGGAAGTGGCACTGCTCAGACAAACAATCATGAGTACCTAAGCTAAGGTAGTAACTGTAGGGATGGAAATACGGAAAGGATTTGAGATGGATTGTCTGAAACAGTCAGCATGACGTAGAGGCCTGCGCCATGTGGTCACTTAGCTGCCATTCCCCAGATGAGTGTTCAGTCCTCCGCCTCATCCTGTTGCCCTGCCCTGCCCATTGGACTTGGCGCCCCTGGAAGGGCTGGGAATCCTCTGTCTTGCCTGTAATCTTAGGCTTTCTACAGTCAAGTAGTACATGTCTGAGCATAAATAAAAGAAGGAAAGATAAATTGGAGAATATGAATAATTCACTTTCAGATCATTAAAGGAAGAAAGTTATATTTTACGGGAAGGATTTGTGGAGTTGTAGAGGAGGAGAGCTGAAGAGAGATCTGTGGTGCATCATTTTGTGATGAATAGTGATGTTTTTCCCCCCTTGCTCTTGGCAAAGGTGATTTTCATCCACCATCAGTTTCTGGAAGACCTAGCATGACTCTTTGTGCATTTGTATCTGTTGTTTTCCCTGCTGCTTTGATAGCCTATATTTTAGCTAAGTGAATGAGTGGTAGCTGGGGGTGGGGTTGTTTTTTTCCTCTTGTTCTGTCATAATGCCAAGCTTTTGACTGCAATTTTTCCTGCCAGTTCTTAGGCCACTAGCTCCCAAAGGGGATAAAGGGGTAAAGAGAGTGGGAGAAAGCAAGCATAAATCTGTAAAGAGAGCTGTTTTGAATTAAATGCTTAATTATGAAATGAACAGGTTGAAGCTTGTTAGAAGATATGAAATAAGATAAGGCAGGCTTCTAATTATCCCATGTATGAATACTAATATTCTGACTCTCTCTACAGTCAGAAATGCAAAGGCTGAATAATCAAACAATAGCAACCCAACATCATCCCCATATTTTTGCAAAAGTAGTATCAAGTCAATGACAAAGAAAAGACCAAATTATGAGAAGTTGTGGGGTGGGTCAGCAAAGAGCTTACTGGGCTTTGCTTAACAGCGAGAACGAAGAGTGCTGACAGTTGAAATACTGAGCATGTGAGTGTAAGGGGACCCGGACACACAGTAGAAAAGAAGAGGCCTTGTTAATTGTGGATATTATGTACACATTTATGATATTTTTATTGAACATTTTATTTTGGGATAATTGTAGATTCACATGCAATTTTGAGAAATAATACAGACTTTGGGAGGCCGAGGTGGGTGGATCACTTGAGGTCAGGAGTTCGAGACCAACCTGACCAACATGGTAAAACCCCGTCTCTACTAAAAATACAAGGAAAAAAAAAATAGCCAGGCATAGTCGTGGGCACTTGTAATCCCAGGTACTTGGGAGGCTGAGGCAAGAGAATTGCTTGAACCTGGGAGGCGGAGGTTGCAGTGAGCCGAGATTGTGCCATCGCGCTCCAGCCTGGGCAACAGAGTGAGACTCCATCAAAAAAAAAAAAAAAAAAAAAGAAAGAAAGAAATAATACAGAGAGATTGTGTGTACCCTTTGCCCAGTTCCCACAAAGATAACATCTTATAAAACTATAGTGTACAGTTTTATTAGCAGGATATTGACATTGATACGATCCATCAATCTTATTCAGATTTCCTCAGTTTTACTTGTACATGTGTGTGTGCACATATGTATTTACTTTTATGGACTATTTATATTTTTAATTTTAAAAGTCAACTTTTTTTTTTTTTTTTTAGAAAAAGTGGTATATAGTTTATAGCTCTCTTCAGATACTTATTTTCAAATTAAATAAGAACTCATACTTTTTTGAGTCCAAAGGTTACAGTTGTCTCAGCATATTGTGAAGCAGAATTCCCAACAACAGTTCCATCCAACAACAGAATCGGTATCAGGATGTGGTGAGCTCCCTGTACCAGCAAGTGTACGGTCAGAGACTGGCCAGTCCTCTGTTACAAACACTGTAGAAGGATGTGACAGCAGCTGCTGTGGCCAGTAGATTGTCTACCTGTAGTTGCAGAGAAGCCCAAGAGTTTGATGATGAGGCAGCAGATTTGAAATTTTTCCATTTTTAAAACATTATTATTATTATTATTATTATTGTTTTATTATACTTTAAGTTCTAGGGTATATGTGCACAACGTGCAGGTTTGTTACATATGTATACATGTGCCATGTTGGTGTGCTGCACCCATTAACTCATCATTTACGTTAGGTATATCTCCTAATGCTATCCCTCCCCACCCTCCACCCCACAATGGGTCCTGGTGTGTGATGTTCCCCACCCTGTGTCCAAGTGTTCTCATTGTTCAATTCCCACCTGTGAATGGGAACATGTGGTGTTTAGTTTTCGGTTCTTGCGATAGTTTGCTGAGAATGATGGTTTCCAGCTGCATCCATGTCCCTACAAAGGACATGAACTCATCATTTTTATGAAAAGTTAGCCTTTTATAGTGTAGAATTTTTCTTAAGAATTTTTTTTCACTGGTTTGGACTTGTCCTGACTTAATTGTAACTGAAGAAAGCGTAACAGAGAATAAATTCCCCAACCCCCTTCCAACTTGGATTCTGCATGGCAACATCAGGGGCCACTTGAATGTGTCAGGAATTCCTGTCAGTCAGCTATTCCAGAAGGTAGAACTTCTAGTTTATTTATTCCTTTGTGACCATTGTATGGCAATAAGCAAACCTTTTAAAAGTATGCCTGTTGTAAAAAGAGCTTCTTATTCAAGCTCACTGGAACTCCTCTTCCTTTCACCAGCATTTCTATCCTCCTCTCTGGTGTTGGGTCCAGCATTCCTGGCTCTTCCTTCCTCCTCTCTGTAGATGAGGGGGCTCACCCCTGCAGGCTGCTTTCTCAGATTTCTGAGTCAGCTGACTTGCTGTGTTTTACCCTTGGGAGGCACTGGTGGGAGACCACAGGGAAAAGGGTGATGCAGGATTTTTTTGTTTTTTGTTTTCCTAGCTGTGGGTAGCATCCCTGGCAATGGGAATTCACGTCTGTAGCACAGCTTGTGCTCAACAGACCTTCTCTGGTTCTAGCTGCTTACTAGTGACTTTGTCCCACAGATTCCAGCAATACTATCTCCTGCTATAGTCCAGGGGAGGTAGTGCTTCCTGTCCATGCTAATCTCTAGATTACCTCAGTATCTGGTGGTAGGCTGCCTGCTGCTGCATCACCTGAGTAATTAATTCTCTGCATTTAATTTCCTCAGTGGAAAATACTTGAAGATATTTCTATTTTCCTAGTTAGACATTCCCCAGTTCCTCAGAGCATGAGAATGTTATAAATCTGGTGAGACTTTTTGTTTTCTGACATTGTAGCTTCTTCCACTGCAAAAAATCTTACTAGTTCCAGGTGGGGTAGAAGTTACCTGCATTTATAACTTCACCCCTGCCACCAGGAATCTCTGTCCCTTTGCTGATTCTTCGTTCCCTCCTCGTCTGTGGTTTCCAAGCACCTCTTTTTCATACATGTTTGTCAACTTGGTAATCCCCCTCCAATGTCTTTGTTATTCTGTCCTTCAAACCCTCATTTGCTAACACCCTCTGTCTTATTTTCTACCATCAGTTCTTACTGACTTCATCTCTTATGTGTTATATCCTTAACATACTAATATATTGGTCTTATGATTCACTACTAAATGTATGTTGGCTTTCAGTTCATATCTCTGCTCCATAGGGTTTGGTTTGGCTGGCACTTTACTGCAAAAAAATACTTTTTATAATATTATCAGGCTCCTCCACCTTATTGCCTCTGGAAGTATATGTGGTTATATCATAAAAACAATGTGAAGAACATTAATAAGAATGCTTGATTAAGAAAAAACAGGCCTCAAGTAGCATCTTCAAACATAAGGCAAATTAAGAAGGTCTGTCAATGGAGCAAAGCTGGGGGCCACCATAGTGGTCACACACACTGCCTTAAGGAAGGAGGCACATAAGAGCAACTTGGATTCCTTAGGGGTGGCGGTGGGGCATTGTGGTGACTCTTCAGGCTCCCTGTCTGTGTTGGAAAGAGGTTTTGTTGGTTGCAACCATGTAGTTTCCCTAGTAGCTTCATTCTTCCTCCAGGGGCCCCAAGCCAAGCAGAGAGAGCAGGGAGCTGGAGCCTCAATTAAGAACAAGCTTTAGAGCTATCTCTAACTAAGATGTTCAAAAGGGCACATCAACCACCCAATCGTGGGCAGTCCATCCTCAGATGCCAGGAGCAGTTTTAAGGATTGTAGCACACATGGGGATAGTCTTAAAATTAGTAGCCATGCAAATCACCACCAGGTCTACTGACCTGAGACCTGGGAAAACTCAAAGTTCTGGCTGAAGAAAACGTAAGTATTGAAAAATCACCTGTGGGCTAGGTGAGGTGACTCACACCTGTAATTCCAGCACTTGGTGAGACCAAGATGGGAGGATCACTTGAGGCTAAGAGTTGGAAACCAGCCTGGGCAACAAAGTGAGATCCTGTCTCTACAAAAAATAAAAATATTAAGGATGCACACCTATAGTCCCAAGCTACTCAGGAGGCTGGGGTGGGAGGATTGCTTGAACGCAGAGGAGTTTGAGATTATAGTGAGCTATGATCATGCCATTGTACTCCAGCCTGGGTGAAAGAGCATGGGAGACTTTGTCTCTAAAAAAAGAAAAGAGGCTGGGCACGGTCGCTCAGGCCTGTAATCCCAGCACTTTGGGAGGCCGAGGCTGGCAGATCACTTGAGGTCAGGAGTTTAAGGCCAGCCTGGCCAACATACTGAAACCCCATCTCTACTAAAAATTCAAAAATTAGCTGGGCATGATGGCAGGCACCTGTAGTCCCAGCTACTTTGGAGGCTGAAACAGGAGAATCGCTTGAACCCGTGGGGCAGAGGTTGCAGTGAGCTGAGATCATGCCATTGCACTCCAGCCTGAGTGACGAGCGAAACTCCATCTCACAAAAAAAAAAAAAAAAAAAAAGAGAAAGAAAGATCGCTTGTGGCTTGCGGCATGGATGGTAAATGTGTTCAGGTTTTGATGTTCTGCTGCCCTTGCAGTGAGAGCAGGGCTGGGGGATGTGTTGTGGGCTGATGCACACAGTTATGAACAGATGGATCTTTTTGGAACCTGTCTGTAAGGCCATCCCTTGCCTCTGCTCTCCATAATGATCAGAAGTGGTGAGTGCTGGGCGGGAGGATTGTGGATTAGGCGGCTCTGAGTGAACTGACAATGGAAAAGAAATAAGCTTATTTTAAATGGGCATAAGCTTTGAAGGCAAGTAATTAAGACACACTTCAGCCTCATGGACAAATTAGGGTTCTAGTTAATACAAGTGCAAGATTGGAAAAAAAAATCAATCACGTGCACACCTATAATCACTGAAGAGCAGTTTAGTAACAAAACACCAATTATGCCTGCCTTTATGTAAGTTTCTCCTCCATTTTCCTTTTTCTTTATCTCTCAGAACCGACTAAGTCCAGGGCCCTTATTTTCTGATAGTACTCTATACACCCTTTTTCAAGAAAGTCATGCCTGTGTGAAAGCAGCTAACAGTTTCTCCTGACATCCTTCTGAATTCTAGTCTTTTATCCATTTCAATTGTATCTTTCTGCAGAGATGTACACTATGTTTCTTTCCTTGTTACTTAGTAATGTGCTGTGGCATGAAGAAGTGGAATTTTAAGTGGAATTTTCTTGGGCATTAGAGACTTGATTCTATCAAGCATCACAAAGCAGGCGCTAGAAGTCAGAGAAGCTGTTTTCTGTGCTTGGTGGAGGCACTCTATTGAGTTGATTCTAAGAAGTTTCTGAGTTTTCTCATCTAGTTATTATGAATTTTAGAATAACTATAAAATTTTAATTTTCATATGATATTGCAATTATAGTCCTTTAATCATTTTGCGGTAGAGATTTAATGTTTTTGGAGAAAAGCATGCTAGATATTCATTGTGCATGCCTGATGAATAGGTATTTGTTGTGCCAAGTTCACACAAGATGCTGGGAACATAGTGGTGAACAAAATAAGCAGCATTCCTGTCTTGGGAGTCTACAGTTTACTGGAAAAGACATCAAACAGATAAACCGAACAGTAATTATGTAATTGGATCTTATGATAAGTACTTTGAAAAAACCGGGTTTCTCTGAAAGGGCATAATGAAGGGGAAGTGGTCAGAGGAGGCATATATGGGAGAGTAATTTATAAATTCCTACCAGAAGGGTGGTTGGGGTTATCCAGGTGAGAGTCCCAAGTATGAAGCCCAGATAAGCGAAAGCTTGGCTTTTAGAAACCAGGAGACCCGTGTGGCTGGAGAGTATAGAGAGAAAGGGTGAACAGTGGTGGGAACAAGGTTGCTGAGGTGGAGGTTAGGACTCAATTATGCCAGACCTAATAAACCATGCTAGGGACTTTGGATTTTCTCCTATGTGCAATGGAGAGCCACTGAAGTGTTTTTGCTTTTGCTTTTGTCTGCCATTTAAAAAAAGAAGTGAAATTCACATGACACAAAATGAACCATCTTAAAGTGAACAATTCAGTGGCATTTAGTATATTCACAATATTGTGCAGCCAACAAAGTGAAATTCTATACTCCTTAAGCAGTCATTGAAGGGTTTTAAGGGAAGTGAAGTGGTCTGATTTGTAATACATAAAACCCTTCTGGCAAGTTTCCAGAGAAGAGATTGGAGAGGGCAAGATTAGAAACAAGAGAACTAATTTGGAAATTATTTTCAAGTGCAGGAATAGATGGTGGTGGGTTCCTGGACAAGGGACAAGAATAGTGACCATAAATGTAGAGAAGAGTAGAATGATCCAGAATAGAGTTATAGAATCAGGTTTGATTATCTATAAGTGACAAAATCCCCTTGTAATGATCTACATCATTGTTTCCGAAAGGGCGATCTGTACACTATTCAGATCTATCTAGGTTGTTTTAAAAATTACAGCTAGCAGTCCATCTCAAGCTACTGATGCCAAACACTGAAGATAGTCCGTGAAGGATTCGTGTTGGAAATGAAGTTTGAGAACCACTCGGTATTCAGTATTGTCTTCTTTCCTTTTTTTTTTTTTTTTTTTTTTTTTTGGAGACAGAGTCTTGCTCTGTCACCCAGGCTGGAGTGCAGTGGCACAATCTCAGCTCACTGCAACCTCTGCCTTCTGGATTCATGCAATTCTTCTGCCTCAGTCTCCCGAGTAGCTGGGATTACAGGCGTGCACCACCATGCCAGGCTAATTCTTTGTATTTTAGTAGAGACAGGGCTTCTCCATGTTGGCCAGGCTGGTCTTGAACTCCTGACCTCAGGTGATTCACCTGCCTCGGCCCCCCAAAGTGCTGGGAACTTCTTTCCCATGTTTATGCTCTGTAGGATTGAAGGCTGCCAACAGTCCATCTAGGCGGGAGGGAGGGAGAGTCAGACACAGAATAGACAAATGGATAGCATAGTGCATGCTTGTAATTTTGAGTGGGAGGAACGCTTTTTGGGGAGGCATCTTTAACTTGATCCCAAAGCCAACATGTAGTATAGACAATTTGATACTTGGTGTTTATTTTAGATTATTTTCTTTTAGTACCATGGCTTTCTCAGAACAAAATAGTGTCTGACTGTGAATAATGCCAGTATCATGAAATACAATGTAATTAGTGTTGTAATTTATTGTAAAAGCAACAAATAACTGCTCGAAATTAACTTGTAACTGATGGAAAGTATCCTACTATCTTTGCAGTTACTTTGTATCTATAAGATTCTTTTTACTTTAAAGAGATATCACACCAATGAACTGATTTTAGAAGCCAGAGTTTTTGAGACCTTTTTGGGAAGATTCTACAAACTCTGGTAAAAAAAATCACCAGTAAACAAATAGAGATTTTATCTTTGACTTCTGTTTGCCTTTGGCGGATATTTCTAAACCCAGTGTTACCTCTTAGACCTGTCACTTCCAGCCTGAATCTACAGCACTCAGATGTCTCTAACCCATGTTTTTCAAAAATCTTTCAAAGACTCTTTCTTTACAAAATATATGTAATGTACTTAATTAATTAAGTTATAGTTATAGAACTGAAAGACGTCACAGAGAACATCTAGTCTTCTAGTTTCCTTGAAACTATTACTTTTGGAGAGCCTGGAGTGACTAGAATGAGGCTTCTTTACTGAGGAGTGGGTTAGGTCCTTGGGGGTTTATCCCACACAAAAAAAGGTGTGGATACCCAGCGACAGTCAGGGAGGCACCATCTGTCTCATATGATAGCGCTCAGAACCCCTTTGCAACTTTTACGTGGCCTCAAAGGTTCCTGCCCTTTCTGGAGGCAGCTGTGTCATTGCTCTGCCTATGACTCTGCCCTCCCGCCTTGGATTCTCTCTTTTTGGGATAGGAAGTGTTCAGCTTCTGGAGGATGTTTCATTTTGATTAATGTTATTTCCACTCTTCTAGAAAGACACTGAGGTACCGCTGGCTGTATTTCTTTTTCAGCATGTATAAATTCAGATCTGAAAGGGGTTTCATTGCTTCATCATGGAGTTTTATAATGAAATAATAATTTGACTGCCTGGCTAGTTTTCTTGATTTTTTTTTTCTCCTGGAACACTTAAGTTTGGAGAGAGATATGAAGCAAAGCCATCCCTTTATTTTACACTAGAGACAGACAGAATCAGTAAATAGCCAGTTTTTAGAAGCGTATTTTTCTCCCACAAAAATGCATGTTGTTGCACCAGGGTAAACACTGTAGAAGAACACAAAAAGAAAGTAAAATTCCTCAGAATTCCTACTAGAGATAACCGTTGTTGACATATCCAGGTATATCTCTGAGTATGTGTGTGTGTGTACATACATACATATACTATATGCAGATAAAGTAAATAAATGAGATTTTCATTGTATGTACTGTTATATAATCCATTTTTCATAATAATATATAATGGGCCTCTCTCCATGTCAACAAATTTTTTAATGCCTTGAATACTTTTATTTAATGCCTTTCATTGTAATACATTTCCCATGGCAAACTAACATAAGTAGAACATACTGAAAAATCCAGTGGATAGGGGATTCAGGCATAATTTAATCAGAATATAGGATTTCTTTCTTTATAGTTTTCTATTTCTTACTCTTTTCATACTCCTAATGGTAGCAAAATTTCTGCATCTCTAGGAGCACACCAACTTTCCAGAGAAAAAGAGCTTCTCTTCTTTAACTCCTTCTACTTACACCATTATAGGTCATGTGACCGGGGGAATGCCATTTTTCTCATTATTTCAGATCTGGGTAGAAGCATACACTAACTTCATCCAAACTTCATGAATTGGAAACTAAGAGTTTTGTTAGAGAAGAAGGGGAAATGCCTCGCTGACTAGGCAGCTAATGGTGTTTGTTAGAGTTTACTCTAGATTTACGAATAGACATTTGTTTCCAATGTTTCATTCTAAAATTCATTGCTGCTCTAGGCATACTTGTATGTACACCATTTTACACTTGGGCAATTATCTCATTTGGGTAAATTCTTATTAGAGAAATTGCTGGATCAAAAGATATGCCCCTTTTGCATTTTACATAAGCCATCTAAGCCATGAAACTACACTATTGCCAATTATGCGTTGATATCCCTCAACTGCCTATTGTGAGCTTTTTTTTTTTAGTCTCCGAACCTTTAAGTGGAGGCTTCAGAATTAAAGCAGAATTTCAGGTGTCACAATTTCTCTGAGCAAGACAAATTGGAAGTGACATCATTTGAGGTTAATCAAAGCTCCTGTGGTTTTTAAGTGTTTCACGAGGAAAGCAAAGAGAAAGGGATGGAGAGGAATGTATTCTACCAGCTGTAAGCCTAGTGCTTGGTGGGCGATGGCCTAGAGATAGACTATTTAGGAGCCCCTGAGTGGCCACCTGTATCTTGCTGTCAACACATGCTTGCTCTGCAGTCAGTCTGTTACTATCTACTTCCCCATTCCAATATAGGATATAAAGACCAGTGAAGCATAACTGAAAGTGCTTGGAGCTAATGGCCATCTATGCAATTACTCTCTGCTCTCAACTGTAGTTTTTCTGAAATTCTTGCAGTTGAATTTAGTTAAAAAAACAAAACAAAACAAAACAAAAAACTTAGAAGTCAGTGATTTCTGGGGTAGCAGCTCTGAGTGTGCCTTGGTCATCCTTTTGAGGAAGTGAATGGGGAAGCTCATTAGGGTGGCTCACTTGCAGGGACCTGGTGGCAGAGGGGTGCTATTTGCCATAGTAGCCTTTATTAATATGAAGGAGAAGGGCATTTAGACAGAAACCTAGCAGAAGATTCAGTGTTGTGGGTAATGTCTTTTGAGTATTTTCAGGCACAGTTGCATATGTCATCCTATTCAATCCTCATGGCAACCTTTTTAATGACAGTAAGAGGAAGCCAAAACATAGATTAAGTAACTTGCCCACTGTGATAGCTGGCAAATAGAAGAAGCAAGAGTTCTGAACACCTTCCTTTGCCACACTGTTCACCATGTTGCTTCTTTTCTCCCCAAATAGAAATTAACTAATGGCAATTTGTTTCTTTTATTTTAACTGATACGAGAAAATAAGCAATACAGTGTTAAGTATTGAAATTGAGATAATGGCATTGGAGAGATTCACCTAATAATTGTAAATGATAAGTGACTGCAAGTGTAAACGGCCCAAGTAAGGTTTCTGACCTAGGCAGACAAAGAAATCGGATCGACAATGACAAAGGCAACAGGCTTATTTGTGAAAAATGACTGCTAGTTGGGAGTATTCATGAGCATGAGAAACATGGACAGAGGCCAAGTGGTAAAAATAGACGAGATAAAGTAATATGGCATGTATATGTTTTAAAGCTATAAATATGCTAAAGAAATGTTAGTACTTATTATTATCAAATTAAATATTTATTTATGTTTTAAGAGGCAGTATCTTGCTTTGTTGCCCAGTCTGGAGTGCAGTGGCACAATCATAGCTCACTGTAACCTCGAATTCCTGGGCTCAAGTGATCTCCATCTCAGCTACCCAAGGAGCTAAGACTGCAAGGCATGTGCCAACATGCCTGGGTAGTTTTTAAATTTTTTTTTTTTTTTGCAGAGACAGGATCTCACTATGTTGCCCAGGCTGGTCTTAAACTCCTGGCCTCAAGTGATCCTCCTGCCTCAGCCTCCCAAAGTGCTGGGATTATAGACATGAGCCACCACACTCAGCCTAGAAATGTTTATTATTGAAGCATATGTTCATTACAGAAAATTTGATTGGTGGAGATTTGGAGATGTCTGAACTTGTATACTATGTTTATTTGGGTTCAGAATGCTAGAAGGATATAGAACAATTAAACAGTAATCAAAAAGGAAGAAAAGCACAATATAAATGAAGCACAACTTTATCAGAGTGAAAATATATGTATATAAAAAAGAAAATGTTAGGTTGTAGAGTACTTAGTGGGGAAAAATATGGCTTAAGCTCACTGGAATGGAGTTATGTAATACAGAACCAGTTCATTTGACATTTAGAGTATGGAACAGTTATTTGTGGGCATCCACTAAAAGAAGCCCCCCCACACACACACACTTTTTTAATCTCTCTCCCTCCTCCTCATCTCTAACTGCTGAATGCCAGGTGGAGCTGGAGGGCACTGACAGATTGAGTGGTCCTAGTGAGTCTGGTATTGCATCTGGCATCCAGTGTATTGCTCTCCTCAGGCTCCTGCAGGCTGCTATGCAGTGCCCATATTTGTGGTGTCTGCCAGTGGACAACTGATTAAGAGCCATGGGGGAGAGTAGAGGGCTTTGGCAAATGCCCAGCTGTGTATGACAGACCCTGCTCACTGTAAGTGCTTTGGTGGGAGCTGAGTGCATTATTTCCCACTGATGCTTTAATGAACCCATTACAGAATATCTGCTGTACTGTCTCCTTAGTCACCTTTATTGGGAATTGACTTCATTGCCCAATTGCACTGATAGAAACTTTCTTTTAATGCACAGTCTAAACTTTTCCCTCCTTGGCGTGAGGCAATTGCTGTCTGCCCTATTTGGCAGTTGCTGGGAGTAGCTGTGAACACTGGTGATATTGTTGGCTGAGGAGTAAAACAGAAGCTGCATAAAGTTTGGCTCCCTGCATACTTCAGGGCACAGGTTCTGATCCCAAGGTTGAAAACAACACAGAAACAGTAACTAAAAATGTCATTGAGCAGTGCATACTTGAATGGCCTTCGCTGCCCAATGGGGACATCTGTGTTTCAGTGTGGAAGATACCACTGCAAACTTCCAGTGCTCCAAATTTTTGCTCCTGTCTCTTTAGTCTGAAAATCTTAGCGTGAAATATTTAGTACCCTAGGAAAGCTAAATTAATGGTGAGTCAGAGTAATTAAGGCAAAGTAAATAATCTCCAAGGTTCTCATTCCCCGTGAAACTAATTTCATATCTTATCCTTCATGTGTTAAAAATAGTTCTCTGCTAATTCAAGATGCCTGTGCTCTGTGTTGGTGAAGTGCACTTCACTTCTATTGAAAGGATGCAGATTAGAGAGTTATTTTCAATTGGGCAATTTTTTTTTTTAAGAGAGACATTCATTTTGGCACTATGAGAGCGTGAATCTCTTTGGGTGAGCTGAGAGTTGGATACAGCTGCAGCCGGGCAGATGATGGGCCAACTAGCTTATGATAACTTGCAGCTGGGATATCCTTTTCATCCTTTTAGTGAGAATTCTCAATTCCCATTCTTCTGTTCCATGATGAAATTAGTTTAATTTTTTGCATGGTTTTTGACTGTCCGTAGCTTGACCTTGTCTGTGTCTACAAATTTAGAAACCAAGTCTGTTTTACTCTTCTGAGCAATGGGAACATTGGGACTTGCATATAATTTTAATTATTTGTCGTCTTAAAATAATCATGAAATACAAGCTCATAACTGTTCCCTGTATGAGTTTTTAGACTTCAGTGCTCCAAAGTTTACCTTTCTACAGTTGAGCTATAGCAGTGCACTACCCCATTGTCCCGGGGGCTGGGACAATTGTGGTGCTTTGGCTTGAGTGCATGGCTAGGATACTGTGCTTCCTCAGGTGAATGAATTGTGTTAGGATTTATTGTTACAGCAATAGTCTTAATCAAATAAGATAATTCTTTCTCTTTCTGTGACCAGAAAGTGTTTTGGTTAGAAAGAACATAGATCTTTGGAGGAAAATGTTTAAAGTACAGTCCTCAGTTACCTACGGTTGAAATATGAGATCATTATCACTGCTCCTGTGCACCTTCAGGATCCCTCGGTTACCTTTTGTTTTCTTCAAAGAGTTGCCTCAGTCCTTTAGTGCATCAGGGACCTGTTTTTCCAGAGAAATGCATTTTTTTTTTCTTTTAGAATGTTTTGAGGTGGCAACACAGGAGTGGAATATGCAGTGTCCAGTGCATATCACAGAGTAGAATCTGTATCAAGCCACATGTCCAAGCAGAAAAATGCAGCTAATCGATGGGAAGGAGAAGCACATATAAAATGGCTAATGATTCTTTTGTCTTTTAGAGGTTTAGTTTTAGTGTCATAAGAATACTTTTTGTACAATGAACTCTCCCCTTTTGCTAAAATTTAAATTTCTTTTTATGAGAAGATACTGAAATTGAGTATAGGCAGACTGTATGTGAAGACATCATACTCTATTTGTATGTTATGACTTTTTAACATTACTATCTTTATTATAATCATTACCTAGCAATGTGAAAAGCATCATTGCATCTTTTGATCACTATGATTTCTGAATGAACTGGGTAATGATTATGTTCCCTGTTATAAAGGTGATGAAATTGAAAGTTGGTGAAGTCAATTTGTCATTCCTTCCTTCCTTGATTCATTGTTTATTTCATAAGTGTCTACTGAGTGCTTCCTAATGTTACTGCAGCTCTGAATATACAAAGATGAGATGGTCCCTGCCCTGGAGGAGCACTTAAGCTACTTGAGGAATGGATAGCTATAGATAACTAACAGTGTGTGATCAGCATTAGGAAGCAAATAGTTATCAAGCATTGGAAGAGTGCACAGCAGGGTGTCAGATTAATTCTGACAAGGGAGTTGGGGTGCCGTTCATAGACAAGGGAATTAAGCTAGGCTCCAGGGGCTCTCCGGGTGGAGAAGGTCATTCAAAGCAGAGACACAGAAGAACACAGTATGTCTAGGGAGCATACTATTAAGTGAGTGGGATGTTGAGAACATGTGGAGAGTACAGGAAGATGAGGTTTGGAAAGGTCATATCAGTTGTAAATGACAGAGTCGGAAAGGTACAGGTTTTTCTGCTTCCCAGTTTGATGTTTTTCCTTTAGACTAGGTTCTTTGTTATTTAGTTCTTTTCCCCCTAAATACATCATTAGCACCCTCTAAACAGGCCATGTTGAGGAATATGACAACTAGGAGTTTCACCTTGGCAAGGTTATCCATTTAAGCCAGAGGTATAGCTAGCATTTGGTCCATGTACAAATCGGTGCGTGTTCCTATGGATCAGTTAAGGTGATGTGAGTGGGGGCTAAGGCCCAGACATTCTCATTTAAGTGTTCTGCCAGTGAAGCAAATTTCATTTTAATCAACCCCAAGTTGCAAGCACTCTTACCTCATGACCTTAGCCCTAGTTTAGAGGGTTCACAGATTATGTATATTTGGCACTTGCAAATATAAAAGCTTTAGTGATTATTTTGAAGGAGATGGTGTTTTTTAAGCTGTTTTTTCTGATTGAAAAGTGACTTTTTTGTTCACAGACATGAGGAAATGTTAGAAATAATTGAAAACAACTTGAAGGAGGATAAAGTAAGGCATATTAGCTGTTAGCTGATATTATTGCTTGAAAGCAGGCATTTTTGTTAGATTTGTACACTGTATGTGGTGTAAAGAACAAACCTTTACATTTTTTTTTTCTGAGAGCCATGATGTTATCTTAGTAATTGAAAATAATCTTCTAAAGTTGCTCTTTAACTCGATTTACACAATCCTCTTTCAAATCAGCTGTTATCTGCCCTTACATTTCACAGTAAATGTTGCTGTCTGCACAGCCCCTGCTAACAAGAAGATCAAGTGTAACTCTTTTCATGATTTGAAATAAAGTGTTTCCATCGTAATTATCCTGGCGCCTGGTTGTGCTGTTACAAGTGCGCTCATTTCTTAGTTGCCTTTGTGAGGATGTTTCATTGTGGAATATAAGGCCCTCTGTCCAAGCAGTTTTCTTTCACAAACATCTTAAGGATTTCTCTAACTCTCCAATCATTTTAATTTTTTGTTAGAATATGTTTTTGTAGATGTTTCAGGGTTGTGACTGCAGTTAAGACAAGCTAGACTTTACCTCTGAAGTGTCACTGAGCTATACTGGGTGACACTTAAGAGGCACTGTATCCTCTGTTTAAATCTTCACTAACCTCGTTTTGGCAAAATTAGAATAAACAGTATGCCTATTAAGCTGCGGTAGGCAGGTTTTACATAGGTGTTTTATGTCGGTAGTAAGAGAGGTAAACATTAAACTGTGCTACCTGGGAATATTGTGAAAAGCTGTGGAATCTCCTTTGGGATTCTTCAGGAATCAGATAAATTCTCATAGGTCTAGGACACATTCTCTATGCATCTTATATATCTGTGATAATACATGTAACTCTTTTTCTAGATAGTGTTCACATTTTATGTTATGTTGTTCCACACGCATTATTGATCTAAATTTTTTTTTTCCTTATTCTAGGCTAGCAACATTTTCAGTAATGTTTTCTTTAGCTCAAAATTGCTAATTGCTTACTTTCTCAGGGAAGATGTCAATCAACTGCTATGGAAAGATAATAGGACATTCCAATAGATAATATGGAATGAAGTTCTATTCAAGTTGGAGTATTAAATCAATCTGACATTGTACTTAGTAAGTTCTCAGAGGTATTCGTTTCTAGTATTTTGGGAAGTGAAGGAGGCTTGAGGGTTGAACTAAGGTTGGGGTTGGAGTGGGAAAACACTGAAGCAACTAGTTGATTTTCAGACTTGTTTTGAATAGAGTCCTCATAGCTCCACTTCATGATGTCGTTTGGAATGTTTAGATTAAGACCTGCTATAGACTGAATGTTTGTGTCCTCCAAAAATCTATGTTTAAATCCTAATCCACAGGTGATTAGATCATGAAGGCAGGAGTCTCATGAACAGGCTTAGTGCCTTGTAAAAGAGCCAGAAGCACTCCCTTGTCCCCTTTACACTCTGTGAAAATGCAGTACGAACACAGCCGTCTATGAGCCAGGGTGTGGGCCCTCACCAGACACCAGATCTGCTGGCACCTCGTGTTGGGCTTGCCAGCCTCCAGAACTGTGAGAAATAGATTTCTATTGTTTATAAGCCACCTAATCTATGGTGTCCTGTTATTGCAGCCCAGACAAAGACAAGGCCTAACTCTTCTGCTTAGCAAACTGTAATTGCCTGAAACATTTTAAGCCTAACTTCCCTTGGATGAAAAGTAAGAAGGTTGAATACAATTATTTTCTAAGATTTTCAACTTCTTCAAAAATGATGAATTCAGTTAAATATGAAGATTCAATGCATCATATACCATTAATAAAGAGAGTAAATTTATTAGCCATATTTAAACTACACAGTTTGCCTTTTTCGGCTATCCATTGCATTGATTAACTCCCATTAGTAGGACTAATTGAGAATGGATCGAATCACTTAGACACCTTTCTAATTACATTAACAAATATAGAAATTTCCCATAAATATTTCTTGTAATGCCTCAGAGGCTTCATATGTGACACTTTCTTTTTAAAAAGTATATTCTGACTTTAGGTAGACTAAGCATTGTTTTGCATTGTCAATAGTAAGAAGTAAATATCTTGCCTGATTCCCACAGTTGGCTACCACGAGTGCATTTTCAGTACTCTAGGATTCCGAGTGAGTGCTTGTCCCGGATTATTAACTTTCATCTGGTGCAAATGGATGCCACTGGCTTACATTTACTGGAGGCTAGAGACTTAAGTTGTGCTTCTCCATCTCTTTCTATATTGTGTTTTGATTAGTGCGATGCTTACTAGTACTACCACTTAAAGACATAGAGGGACAATTGTAGGGAGTTAAATTCAAATTTTATCTCATAGTTAACTATATACGTGAGAAAATTGATAAGAAACTCAAATCGGATTGTGAAGCTTAATTTACCTGTCCCTAATTATCTGAGAAAACTGAGACGTGGCTGTCCTGTGGAATGAATAATAGCTCCCAACCTGCACACCTTTCCCTCTTCTCAACAGTAGGCTGTTGACAGCACAGGGAGCAATGGGAAAACTGGAGAGAGAGGTTTGCTTAGAGGAAATGGAAATGGCTACATCTGTAGTTTACATTCATCCTCGAGCTCCAGACCGACTTGGGTAATGAAGTTTAAATTGCCCCTGAGCTGCTTTAATTTATGAGTTTCCCACTTAATCGAGATGTTGCCAGATGAATTCTTCAGACTTTTGCCAACACTGAGCTATCCCTCAAGACATCTCTCAGCAGCCCTATCCATCTCAGATACACCCATGCACATTAAACATTACCCTTCTCCTTGTACCAGTAAGTCCAGTGTTATAGGACACATGGTTTAGAAAAAGCAGACAAGGAGAATATGCATTAATTAGATTTGTAGGAGGAGGCAGCATGACCCTAGAGAAAAGCAGAGACACACTTTTATTTTATTCTGTTTTATTGTTTTTGTTGCTCTTTCTCTTCCTGTTCTGCTGACTACTTGGAATGATGTTTCCAATTCCGTTCCTGTAAAAGTTTGTAATATTTTACTAATTGGAGCTGGAAGGAGACACAGATTTGGCTTAAAGCAGCAAGAACATGGTGAGCACTTTAAAATGTTATATTCCAAGAATCCTGAGTAGATTTAGCAGATGCAGAGGCGAAGAAAGAGGACCCACAGTCCCTTGAGTTGAAGAGCAAGGAAAGGCCTCTCCCAACAGAATGAAACTCTTCTGAAAACAATCTAGTCTCATGCTGAAAAGTGAGCAGACATCCAGAGATGGTGGGCAGGGAGTTGATATTTGTAACATGCTAATGCAGAGTCATTTCTGTGGAAGTGTGTAGGTAGTTTTTTATACTCTCACAGAACTGTGTTCTTTCTCTGTATGAAAAGTGCTCTGAGAGTTACTGCATTTATCCGAAGTAATTTCAAGGTGTTTGGAAAGGTGAAGAGTCCAATGTGGCGATTTAGAAACGTGAGGGTATTTTCTTTGTCGCCTGAGGTAGTTCCATGTGTTTTGGTATGAAATAAAAGTGGTTTCCTTCAGATTGAAAATGTCTGTTAAAAATGTTCACTGGTTTTAGTGCTGAGGAATTTGCATTCTCTTGCCTTAATTTTTCTACACCTGAGGGGAAAATTAGGTGTGTCGTGGGCATCTCTGCTCTGGGAGCATTGTTTCCTGGAAGGACAATCAGCACAGGAAGGCAGGAGCACTCTCAGACCCCTTTCTGTGACTTTCGGCAGCTCACTTAGAATCTTGGTGGTCTCAGCTCCCTCTCAAAATAGTAATAATTGTACTTGCCTTTTTTCGTATCCCAGGAATTTGGGGAAATCAAAGGAGATAGTAGTACAAATGTTTGAGCTTCCTCTAGGGAAAATTCTATATAATCATAATCATAATTGACATAATGCTCACTGCCAGGCAGGTGGCATCTGCTTGTTTGCTTGTTTTTTTTTTTTTTTTTTTTTTTCCACTTAATGCTTTTGGAATATTTGTGATCCTGGAAGTAAAGTCAGGAAAGCGCAGTGCCTCTTGTCCCACTGAAAATATTTTCCACAAATTCTGTGCCTGTGAACTTTGTTTTGGGCAAAGAGTCTTTTTACTTTAAATTTATATATGATGACTGTTGTTTGGATTCCCTTGGAAATTTTTATTTATGTTCCAGCTTATAAAATGCAAGGAGAGGAACAATTTAGCTGAAGAGAGCAGATTAGAAGGGAGGAATGATGGCAGAGGCGGGCAGTGTGGACAAGTGCTAGTGGAATCAGCGGGCCCTAAAGAGAATAGAATGCATCACTGATCCAGGGATGTTTAGTGTGGGGGCAAACCTGCACACCCTGGGTTCCAGGCATTCGGGGGAAGGCACGGACAGATGGCGGGGGACAGCATGCAGCAGGAGGTCTGTTCCTGTACATCCCTCAGAGAGTTCCGTGTCTTCCTGGTATAAATACATAGTACTAACATTCATGAGGATTACCAGGAGCCACTGAAAATAGTGTAAATTACAATCATTTGTCTATTTTAGTGATTCAGGGCAGTGCCTAATGTTGCATTTTAGAAGGACTTGGTTTTAGAAATGTTCAATAAACTTTTAGTACAAGGTGATACATTCTAACCTTCTACAAAGTGCACTTAGACCAGGATATTCTTTCATGATGGCAGACAAATGAGGTGTTTCTTTTCATTATCTAATGAAAAAAGAGTTGATCTATATTTTCTCAGTGTATTCCTATAGGGAAGAGAGTCTTATTGTTGATAACCTTTCAGACAAGTAGATGCTTCTACATCCTGTGAGGTATTCCCAAAGCTCCCCCTTAATCCCCACCATTGTGCATAATTTTGTGATAATTAAGCAGTTATTTTCCTCTCTTGATAGACGTTTTATGAAGGCAGAGACTATGCCACTCTTGCTTACAGTTGTAGCTCCAGAATCTAACATGGTGTCTTAACACATAGAAGATGCTCAGTAATTATTTGTTGAATGAATGGATGGGTGGGTGGATATGCTCTAATATGGTGCAGCTTGATTATGCTGTACTCTGGCTGGATTAAGACATCATTCAAGAAGTAAATACAGTATCTTTAAGTGTTGCCTATATCCACACACTGAAGAGACATGTTCCAAGGTGATGAAAAAAGTCATAACTTTGAAAATCATTCAACTCTTATTTTTAAAATGTTTATCAAATGATTCTGATATGCAGTTTAGAGTGTCATCCTCTGATTTAGAGTTAAACAATTATATTTTACTCTACAAGATAGTGGCTTCATCACTAGAAGTTAAGAAAACAACTTTATCAGATATTGTAGAGACTTTCAGTATAGCATGAGGGGTTGAAAAAGTTCAGTGAGGTTAAGTTCTAATTTAACTCCAAGGTTCTATGACTCTTTGGATATGTGTTTACTTACATAGCTTTATAGAAACTGATCAGTTCTAGCAGCTGGGAGCAGTGGCTCATGTCTGTAATCCCAGAACTTTGGGAGGCTGAGGCAGGTGGATCACTTGAGGTCAGGAGTTTGAGATCAACATGGCTAACACAGTGAAACCTGTCTCTACTAAAAATACAAAAAATTAGCCGGGCATAGTGGCAAGTGCTTGTAATTCCAACTATTTGGGAGGCTGAGGCAGGAGAATAGCTTGAATCCAGGAGGCAGAGGTTGGGGTGAGCCGAGATGACACCACTGCACTCTAGCCTGGGTGACAGAGAGATAGTCAGTCTCAAAAAAAAAAAAAAAAAAAAAAGAAAAGAAAAAGAAAACTTATCTTGTCCAGGGTCCAGGGGCCAGGTTTTCACTTACTTAACTTTCTGCTTCATTCTCTAGCTGTTTGTAAGGTAGAGCTGTTTATCTGGACCTTGAGCAAACAGAGCATCCTTTCTCAGACTGCTGTCTGCCTTGCTACCATCCCTGCCAAATTTGGTAGGACTTTAACAAATAAAATTTATGACTATGTTTATTGACTATTACTTGTTACAATTACTACAAATATTATCAACAATAACATTTATTAAACATGAATCATGCACTAAGAATGCTGTAAACATCATTTAATCATCTAATTTAAGCCTCATTAAGTCCTATTTTTCCCCATTTTACAGATAAGGAAACCAGAGCTTAGAGAGGATTAGTAACCTGCCCAAAGCCATTGGGGTAATTAGTTTAAATTAAACTTATTTTGAGATATAGATTCCTACACAGCTGTAATAAATAATGCAGAGAGATTCCTTTTACTTAGTTTCTCCAAATAGTCATATCTTACAAAACTGTAGTGCAATATCACAGTCAGGATACTGACGTAGATACAGGACATTTCCATCCCACAAGGATCCGCATGCTGCCCTTCTGTGCACACCCACCTCCCTCTCTTCTTGTCCCTCCTCTGTCTGTGAACTGGCAACAGATCTGTTCACCATTTCTATAATTTTGTAATGTCAAGAATGTTCTATAAACACAGTGCTCAGCCTTTCAAGATCTTTTTTTTTTCCACTCAGCATAACTACCTGGAGATTTATCTAAGTTATTGTGTACATTAATAATTCGTTCCATTTTATTGCTGAGGAGTAATCCAGGTTTTTAAACATTTATTGGTTTTTTTTTTTTTTTTTTTTTTTTGAGATGGAGTCTTGCTCTGTCACCCAGGCTGGAGTGCAGTGGCGTGATCTTGGCTCATTAAAACCTCTGCATCCTAGCTTCAAGCAATTTTCCTGCCTCAGCCTCCAGAGTAGCTGGGATTACAGACATGTACCACCAAACCTGGCTAATTTTTGTGTTTTTAGTAGAGATAGGGTTTCAACCATGTTGGCCAGGCTGGTCTCGAACTCCTGACCTCAAGTGATCTGCCCACCTTGGTCTCCCAAAGTGCTGGGATTGCAGGCGTGAGCCACCGCGCCCAGCCAATCTGTTGAGAGACGTCTGTGTTGTTTTCCAGTTTTTGATTACTGTGAATAAAGTTGTGATGGACATTCCTGTACAGGTTTTTGTTTGAATATAGGTTTTTATTTGGCTGGATGAAAATAAAGGTCATACATGTTTGACCAAGAATGTACTAGTAAGTAAGTGCATGTTTAGTGTTATAGGAAACTTTTAAAATGCTTTCCACAGTGGTTGTACCATTTTACATTCTCACTTGTAGTGTAAAAGTGACTTTGTTTCTCTGCATGCTGACCAACATTTGGGGTTGTGATTTTTTATTTTAGCCACTCTGATAGGTGTGTATTGATACCTCTATGGCTTTAATTTGCATTTCCCTAATTCTTTGCTGAAATGCCATGCATCTGTGCTAACATGACAGCGTGGCTCAGAGCCGGCTGGTTGAGGGTGCCCTCACTCACATGTCTGCTGGTTGGCCGACTGTCAGCTGGAGTGATGAGGTGGCCAAGCCACACAACCACATGTGTCTCATCATCCAGCTGGCCAGCTTGTTGGCAGGCAGAGTTCTGAGAGAGGAGAAGCTCATAAGACCTTTGGAGACCTAGTCTCAGAACTGACACACTTTCACTTCCCCTGTATCCTGTTTTCAAAGCAAGTCATAAAGCCAATCCAGGTTCAAGGGATGGGGAAATTGACCCTACCTCTTGATGGGAGAAGTTGCAAAGTCAGATATCAGAGGGAATGGATACAAAGAGGAGCTGAGAATTGAGGGCCATTTTGCAATTAATCTGCCACATCAGGTCTCTCATATAATTATCTCCCATACATTTTTATCTTTCATAACACACATTAACCTTGGAAACAGTATGTTTTAGGGGAAAAGTATTCAGCTGGGAGTTTGAAAATCAATATTATGTGTCTATGTTAAGAAATCGAGTTAAGGATGCTTACAACCCTAAAATTATCTGGCTTTTTTTTTTTTTCTTTTTTTGAGTCAGAGTCTCACTATGTTGTCCAGGGTTGGAACCCTGGGCTTAAAGGATCCTCCCACCTCAGCCTCCCAAGTATATCCTGCTTATTTACAAACATTTACCTGTGACATATCCAGGATGGCTTTCGCCTCAATCACAGTGGGACAGTTATAACTAGAGAAGGTCATTTTCATCTTTTTTGTAACATGCACAATGCAGACTTGTCCCTGCCTGTCCAATTTCAGCTCAGCTGCTTCTGGGATAGCCCCTAATGAGCAAATCCTTCCTAAGTACTAGGCACTGGGGATAAAAGAGAGGAATAAGATACCTGCTGAGAGCTCCCAGTCCAGTGAGACACATGGATGCACATAACAAATGGCCAGTGGTGTGTTGCATCTCCGCTTCATGCACATCTCTCTCTCTGCCTCCTGTCCCCTCCCCTCCTCTCTCTTCCTTTTCCCTCCCCTCCCCTTCCCTCCCCTTTCCCTCCTCTGCCCTCCCATCCCCTTCCCCTCCCCTGCCCTCCCATCCCCTTCCCCTCCCCTGCCCTCCCATCCCCTTCCCCTCCCTTTTCCCTCTTCTCCTCTCCTTCCCCATTCCTCCCCTCCCCACCCCTCTTCTCTCCTTTTGACAGGGTCTTGCTCTGTCGCGCAGGCTGGAGTGCAGTGGTGCAATCCCAGCTCACTGCGGCCTTGACCCCCCAACAAGATTCAGGTGATTCTCCCACCTCAGCTTCCTGAGGAGTAGCTGGAACTACAGGCATGAGCCACCACAACTGGCTCATTTCTGCATTTCATGTAGAGATGGGGTTTTGCCGTGTTGTCCAGGTTGGTCTCAAACTCCTGGGCTCAAGCGATCTGCCTGCCTTGGCCTCCCAAGTGCTGGGATTATAGGTGTGAGCCACCATGCCCAGCCCACAACAATTCAGCCTCAACTCTTTTCCATTGTGTCACCCTGAATGTGTCAACCACATATGTTTGTAGTCTGCTTAAAGCTCCGTCTATGGACTGGACTGTCTCATATGACCTGGCTGAGTGATGGTGTTCTATTTTTAGTTAGTAAGGGATTTCTTTATTTGCTAGTTCATTCTGCTCATCTTGGTAATAAACCATGGATTGGCTAGAGAGAGTTCAGTTCTCACATCATAATTATTTTATGGCTTTGGTTTAAGGTCCAATTATCTCTAATGCTTTACTTATTTTGCTAAGATCATACCAGAAAGTAATCAACGTGTATTCTTGTGATTTTACCTATTTTAGAACTTAGAAAACAATTGTGGGTGATTTTATAATTTTATTTTTGTTGAAAATGTTATAACAGAGGAGAAAAGTGTAGGAGGATAAGCACCAGATGTTAGGAGTGGTAGTCTCTGAGTACTAGGTTTAATGATGATTTTAGTTTGCTTATCTAGGCTTAATTGGGTTTTCTAATTTTATACTGTCAACATGTATTATAACTGTAAAATCATTAAAGATTTTTTATAGGAAAGAAATGTAAGGCCCACAAGTGATTATTTAGAGTGAGAGAAAGTGAGAGAGCATGCAGGAGTGAGAGGCGTAACACCTTCACAAGTACATAAGCCCCTGAATAAAGCAGTGCCCGAGGCCTCCTGAATGACTGTGACACCAACCTGGAGAGACAAAGAAGCAGGTTATGGAATTTGGACCAGATTTCACTCTTTGATGTTAATTCTGTATGTTTTTCTCCTGGTGTCTATTTTCCTCTGCCCTTCATATAGCATGTCATTCATACTCAAAGATGATGGTTCTGACAGTGATGGTCATATGGAGATGTGGAGGAAGCTGTAAAAGCTCATGTTTAACCAAAAATCCTTTCAATTAGAAAATTAGGAGCATGTGTTGATTTTTTTCTGCATGAAATGGAGAAGTGTTTTGTGTTCTGGAGTTTATAACAATGGTATCTTTTTTTTTTTTTTTTTTTTTTTTTTTAACTCTCCTAAGCAGATATAATTCTGGTGAATTGAAGGATGGAGAAACATGTGACCTCGGAGTTTTCCATTGTGGAAAATCAATGCAGCAAGCAGGAAATGCTGCATTGTTAAGCAAGCATTTTATTTACAGATGCAGGGTCAACAAGAACAGAAGTGGCTTTGGTTATATAGGCATACATTAATTTGCAGATTTTAGAGTAGACAGTCTAAGACCAGTCACTCACAATACAAATAGAATCCCAGCACTTTGGAAGACCATGGTGGGAGGGTCACTTGAGACCAGGAATTTGAAACTGGACTCAGCAACATAGTGACAAAGAATTTAAAAATTATCTGGGTGTGGTGGCATGTACCTGTCATCCCAGTTACTCAGGAGACTGAGGCGAGAGGATCTCTTGAGCCCAGGAGTTTGAGGCTGCAGTGGGCTATGATTGTGCCACTGCACTCTAGCCTGGGTGGCAGAGGAATAACCTGTCTCTTAAAAAAAAAAAAAAAAAAAAAAACCACTAAAATTAAAAGATACAAGTAGAGGAGTTCGAGACCAACCTAGTCAACATGATGAGACCTCGTCCCTACTAAAAATACAAAAATTAGCTAGGCATGGTGGCACACACCTTCCCAGCTACCTGGGAAACTGGCAGGAAAATTGCTTGAACCCAGGAGGTGGAGGTTGCAGTGAGCCGAGATCACGCCACTGTACTCCAGCCTGGGTGACAGAGTAAAAAAAAAAAAAAAAAAAAAAAAAAAAATATATATATATATATATATATATATATATATACACACACACACACACACACACACACAGATACATAGAAGAAATACATCAGCTTATGTACATAGAAGAAATACATCAGCTTATATCTCTGAAATGTCAGGACTAGATTCCTATTAAGGAAATCTGGTCATAATTGGATAAGAAGCAAAAATCAACCTAAAAGAATCAAGACCAACAGAAAGGTGAGGCATTATTGTTACTAGGCTCCTGAGTTTCTCTTATGTGGTAAGGGATTATACTGTTTCACATTTCAGAAACTGTTTTAGGAAAAACCATAGATATTACGTATTTGAATTTTTCCCATATCACTTGGCTGATGGGCTTAAAGGCTCAAACTATCTAGGCCAAAGGCATAGAAATATAAATGCTGAGGATATACCTCCATTTCTCCTCTCTTCTGAGCAAATGTGTTTCCACAGCATGTCTTTTCCTATCAGTAGTTGTGATCAACTTCTTTTGTCCCCTTAGGCATCGAAATGTTGATCTTAATTCTTAATTCCAGTGTCCTCCGGCAAGGTTCCGGGGTGCAATATCCACACGTAAAAATCAATTGTGTTACTATATACCAGCAATGAATAGTCAGGAACTGAAACATAAATGCCATTTACAATAATATCAAAAATACGAAATACTTAGGGATACATCTGACAAGAATGTGCAGAAGCCATACAATATTTCTCCCTATATTTTTGGGAGAAATTTTAAAAGACCTAAATTATTAGAGAGTTAAAGCTTGTATTTGATAAACAGTCTCAGTATTGTTATTTTTCCCAAATTGATCTATAGATTCAACAAAAACCCAATCAAAATGCCTCTATTTTTAAATTGAAAAGATGAATCTTAAAAGTTATATAGAAATGCAATGAGGCCGGGCATGGTAGCTCATGCCTGTAATCCCAGCAGTTTGAGAGGCTGATGTGGGTGGATCATTTGAGGTCAGGAGTTCAAGGCCAGCCTGGCCAACATGGTGAAACCCTGTCTCTACTAAAAGTACAAAAATTAGCTGGATGTAGTGATGCGCGCCTGTAATCCCAGCTACTCAGAAGGCTGAGGCAGGAGAATCGCTTGAGCCTGGGAGGCAGAGGTCGCAGTGAGCCGAGATAGTGCCACTGCACTCCAGTCTGAATGAGAGAGTGAGACTGTCTTATAAGAAAAAAAAAAAAAAAAAAAAAAAGAAATGCAATGAACCTGGAATAGCCAAAACAATTTTTAAAAAGAAGGTTGAAGTACTAAATTTGACTGATTTCAAGGCTTGTAAAGTTACGGTAATTAAAAGAGTGTGGGACTGGTGTCACAACAGAAAAACAGATCCCTGGAACAGTAGAAAGAGGCAGAAATAGACCCACATGTGTATAGACCGTGGATTTTCAACCAAGGCATGAGGGCGATTCAGTGGAGAAAGGATCAATTTTTCAACAAATAGTACCAAAGCAACAAGATATCCATAAGCAAAAAATGAACATTCAAACCATATTTTATAATATATACAAAAATGAACACAACATGGACATATATGTAACACCTAAAACTATAAATCTTGTGGAAGAAAACCTAAGAAATAATCTTTATGACATTGGGTTAGACAAAGGTTTCTTAGATATGACACAGAAAGCGTAATTCATAGAAGAACAAATTGATAAATTAGACATCAAAATTAAAAATTTCTGCTCTTCAAAAGACAGTACTAAGAGAATGCAAAGATAAGCCACAGATTGGGAGAAAATATTTCGAATATGTATGACAAATCATATATCTAATTTGTCATTCAAAATATATAAATTACTCTCAAAATATAATAAGAAAAAACCTACTAAAAAATGGGGAAATGAATTGAACAGATATTCTGCCGAATAAGAAATGTGGGTGGTAAATAAGCACATAAAAAGATGCTCAGCATGATTAATCATTAGGGAAATGCAAATTAAAACCCCAGTGAGATAATATAATAGACATAGTAGAATGGTTGTAATTAAAGCAACAAACCATATCAAATGTTCATGAAGATATGGAGGAATGGAATTTTTACACACTGTTAGTGGGAATGTAAAATGGCACAGCCTGTTGGAAAATAGTTTGGCAGTTTCTTAAAAAATCAAACATACACCTACCGCATGACTCATTTATTCCACTCCTCAGTATTTCCCCAAGAGGAAAGAACACATGTCTGTACAAAGACTTGTATGTGAATGTTCATAGCAATGTTCTTTGTAATGATCAGAAACTTGAAATAACCCATATGTCCATCAGCAGGTGAAAAGACAGACTCACTGTAGTATAGTCCTATCCATGCTGAAACCACTCAGCAGTAAAATGTAATGAACTATTGATTCATGCAATGTGGATGAATCTCAGTATAATTATGTTGTGTGAAAGAAGCAAGGCAAAAATAAAAAGATCACATATTGCCTGATTCTATATATTTCAAACTCCAGAAAATGCTAATGACTCTCTAGAAAGCAGATTAGTGGTTCCCTGGGGATGAGGAAGGACAGAGAGGAGTGACAGAGAGAGCTGACAAAAGGGCATGGAAAACTTTTAGAAATAGTGAATGTGTTCATTATCTTAATTGTGGTGATGGTTTCACAGGTATGGATATATGTTAAAACTTACGAAATTGTGCACTTTAAAGTGTGGAGTTTATTGTGTTTAAGCTATTATTCCATACAGCTATTAAAAAAAACAACAACAGTGCAGTAAAGTGCTGTGGCAAGCCAGAAGAGCAGTGATGCAAGGGATACTGTTAGTCCAAGGAAAGCAGTGGGTCTCTCCTGGGAAAGGAAAGTTGGTAAAGGCTTTACAAGGTTAGCGGACCTTAGCTGAGCTGGGAAAGAGGAATAAGCATTTGTTGAAACTGCTACAAAGACAAAACATTCTAGGTGCAGAGATATTGCCAGTAAGGGTTGAGAGATGTGAAGGAGCATGACAGATAATTTGGGGACTTACAAGGAATGTGGGGTCCTGGCAGCCAGAGAGGTAAATGAAGCTAGAGAAGTAGGTAGGGGCCAAACCAGAGGTCTTGTTTGTCATCCCAAAGTATTAGAATTTTAGCCTGTAGCCCCAGGGGAGCCACTGAAGGTGTTTAATCTGAGGAGCAACAGGCCACGTTTGTGTTCCGGGAAGATTATTCTCACTGGAATGAATGCTAAACTAAGGGATTAAGGATTTGTAGGATTTTAGTTAAATAAGAGGAGAATTTCCAACCAGTAAAGGTTCTATATTATTACTTTCCATGCAACTATTCTGTTTTGAAGGGGCCGGAAAGAAATTTGATCACATGGAACATTACGCACCACATGCCAACTGTGTAGCTGCATACACATGTAGATACATTTCTGGATTTCTCTCCTGTCTTTCCCTTACCCTACCTGTTGATGCAGAGGGCACATCTGTCAGTCTTGTTCCAAGACTCCTTTGACAGAAGGTTCCAGATCAGAGATCTTGCCTTAATCTGAATTGTGAAGGTGCTCTACTACAGAATCACATCAGAGTGGAGCTGAGAACCAAGCTTCATCACCTGGAGACTTGGAAGGTATCTCAGTGTAGTTGGGCTCCCATGGTGCAAGCACTAAAGACCAGGCCTATCTATCGTGGGGTGTTTTGAAAAGCCCCCTGCTGTGTTGAAAGCCAGCTGTGTGCTCTGTTGTTAGGGCAGCTATTAATCCCTCAGCTGGAATGTTATGCTTTTGACACTATTAAGGGATGCTGGAAATAATAATACTAGCATAAAGCACGGAGCCCTCTAATGATCACATTTGCACTGATTCTACTGTAGATGTTTCCACTTCCTGATAATCTTTGGTCACTAAAACCTAGAGTATGACAAATTTTATTTTCCTACTCTGGGGAGAAGCTTCCTGTTTTTTCTTCCTCCTGGGAATGGACCTTCAGCCTTATAAGTTGGAAAACTAAATCTCCAAGGGAGACCTCTGTGTGCATCTTGTGAAAACCTGAAGGTTTATTGCTGCTGACTTTTTAACACTAGTGATTTAGTAACCTTTTAATTGTTATAATTTTAAAAAATGAGATCCAGCCAGCATTCGCATTTTTGGTAAGTCCTGGAGATGGTGATGTGTATTAATTTTAGAGTATAGTCAAATTATTGGGGTATGTATCATAATTTGACTTTAATATTCATTGTCTTATATGTTGGGAGGATTAATATATTCAGCAAAGGATCCTGAATTCTTAAAGCTCATAAGTAAAAAACTGAAATAAGATGATGGTGAGAATACTTTCACATGATTCATAGTTTTGCTGTGATGACTAATTGTTGAGTTACTAATTACTCAGCTACCTTAAAAGATGGAGAAGAGTGAAGTGCTTGTTATTACCATTATTATTGTTTTACTGTTACTCTCAGTACAGAAAATAACATCAGTCATATTCTCAGAGATCAGTGGTTTGTGTAGGTTTTAAATTAAGTCAGACCTTGCTAATTGCCCGTGAGGAGCAAAGCTGGTTCCCTACAGGGAAACAGGTGCGTCTCTGCTACATGATGCTGATGTTGTCCTTTCTGTTGTCACCAAGCCCAGCATTTCCATGGCTCCCTTCTCCAAGGTGAGCTCCAGCCTGGGGCACAGAGGCGCCTCTCTGTACCTGTTTAAAGGTAAAAAAGCAAAATTATATTTATTCCTGTAATTCATAGACCTGTTGCCATAAAAGAAGCATTTCAAACTATAGAGAATCTTTCTTGTACGTGCTTTAATTTGGTTACAAAGCCAAAGGAAGTGGGGTCTTCCTAATTCCTCCATGTAAATAATTGTAGCTGAATTTATTCCCTGCCTCGTTCTTATTGATGTCAAATACATTCATGTCAATAATATGATTAATGTGGCTGACTCCACTTCATTTATAAGAAATTTTCACTAAAATTCAGATTAAAGAGGAAGAAAGACTCCTGTGTAACTTGATGTGAAACTATTAAATAATTACTCTTGATAATAACAGCTAGTAATTACAAAGTACCATGTTCCAGGCATGTTTTAATGTGCTTCACATGTGGTTACTAATTTGGCCTTCATAACAACCCTATGGTGTAGATATTATTTTCCCTATTTTACAGATCTAAAACTAAACCTCAGAGAAATTAAGTAACTTATCCAGAGGCACACAGCTTGTAAGCGGTACAAAAAAATTTAAACCCAGGCAGTCTGTCATTAGAGTCTGTATTCTGAAGCAACATGCACTCTTATCTTTTAATTATAGAATACTTCAAAGAAATCATCTTAAAGACTCAATATAAAGTTTTACTTAAAAGAGATTAATAAGTAAAATAGGGCAATAATATTGTTGTAAGTTATTTAGTACTTATTATGTCTGGTACTGTGCTAAGTACTTTGTATCCATTTAGTATTTTGCGTGTATTATTTAATTCTCTTAATAATGCTTTGAAGGAGGTATTATTTTTCAACATTTTGTAGATGAGAAAACTAAGGCTTAGCTGGGTTTACTGACTTGCCCGAGGTCAGATAGTAAATTCAAGACAAACTTCAAAGCCAAGTCCTTGATGGAAATACTTACGTTTTTAACTCTGCGCTAAAATGTAATAAGAAGAACGCAAATCGGACTGTTTCATACATGGGCTGCTTTATTGTGTAAATCAGGCCATTAGTTTAGAACTTTTTAGTCAATGTAAATAACTCCTACCTACCCGAATGATTGCAGATTTTCAAATAATGTTTTCATCCTTCAAGCAATGGGATTTGTACCTGCGTGACGCTTTTGGTTGTCGGGCATTATGGTTTGGAGCAGGGCTTCTTAATCTTGTTAGTGCTGTGGACATCTTTGGTAGTCTGTTGAAGTCTATGGACTGTTTCTCAGAGTAAAATATGTAAACGAATGAAATAAAGCACATAGAATGACAAGGAACCAATTATATTGAAATAGTTATCAAGTTATTAAAACAAATTTGTGTTATGGTAATATGCATGCTTCTTCATTAACATTGTATTGGATCTAGCAGAGCACATAATGACCACGAATTTTAAAGTGGTGATAAACAGATAATAGTTTGAGCTAACAAGAATTGCAATGAGATATGAAAATATCTGTGATTTCTGTTGGTGACACATATGTAAGTACTACTAATGCTACCATGATTTGTTGCCTAAATTCCTAATGGAAGCAAACGCTAACTTTCAGTTACATGCTGGTGATAGTAAAGATCTGATTTTTTTCCATCTGAATTCAAGAACTTCCATGAATTCTATCCATGAATCCCTTTGGGATCTGAGGACCTGAATTAACAAACTGTATTCCAGAGGGTATTGCTGAATCTTAGATCCTTCAAGTGAAAAAGGTATCCAGTTTAAGGGCCTGTTCACATCTAGGTCCTCAAAATGTTTTTGCCTCAACATTACCAAAGAATCTGGAATCGTCTTCATTGCCACCACATAGAATTCTGGCACCAGAGGATTCTGCCTGGGCCTGAGGAAGGCTTAGACATGTTTTCTCCTCTGCATGGTTTGTTGGGTATAAGCCTGTCCATGAAGCATGAAGACACACCCCTCACCATTGCAGAATGTATAGTTCTAAAGAGAAGGCAAAAGGTTCAGACATAAACTTTCAAAGTTGGAGGTGGGATTACAGATGCCTGGGAAACTTGTTTATGAAGGGCAGTTATGGCAGTGGAAGCAGTACATGGAAGACTTTGATGATAAAAGGAAGTTACTTGACCTTACTACAGTGATAGAATTCACTAGAATACTACCCTTTTCCATACCTTCTTTTTGTGCACAATAGTAATACCATATAGTATCATAACACATTGGTTCATTTGTTCATTCAGAAATATTTATTGAGAGTCTACTGCATCCCAGGCATGGAGCTATCATTTGTTTGTTGCTTGAATCTCACAATTCTTTGAGATTATACCCATTTTTCAGACTTGGAATATGAAGCAGTAAGGGTTGTGATGTGATTGTAAATGATAGAGCCAATCATTTTACTTTTTATACTGAGGCATGCCACTTACACTTGTCACCATTCCCAGTCTGCTAAACTGGAGGGGGGGTCCTAATAGCTGAAACACTTTTGGCTGCCCTGATTCTTGCAAGTATCTGAGGTATGGTGATGCAGACTAACATGAGTAATGGTGATTTTCAAGTGAAGTTTGCTGAACTGGTTAAGAGGAGACAAACTGCAGTTTAAAGTTCAGATTGCATTTCAAAACAAGAAAGTGGATTTCAGGTTAATGGATTTGGAGTCAGATGACTTTGAGCTTGACTAGCTTTTGGTCAATCGGCCATATGTTATGAGTCCCCTCATAAATTCTGTGTACTTTCCTCCAGTTTTTCTTTGTGCTGTTTTATTCTCCATTACCCACTAGTTTTTAACCTCCCTTTTTTTTCTTTTCTGCTTGCTTGCTTCTCTCTTTCAAAAATTCCCTGTTACTTTTTCTCAGAACTATATGGATGAACAGTGATCTGTTGTACCCTATGAAAAACCTTCTCTTATGTTTATGTTCAGTTGATTTTCTCATTCCTGTTACACCTCAACTTAGTGTTGATTGGTTTACTACTGGCCAGGTAAGAGTCCAGCTTATCGACCACTTATTTTAATTCCCTTAATTACACTGCCTGTCTCCAGCCCTAACCTCCCTCTGCCCTTCAAAGCTCCTCTTAAATTTTAACCCTCATTACCATAAAATAAATTTCCAAGGAATTTTTCCTGACATGGCAGTTATTTAAAATTTTAATTCAGTGTTTATTCTTTACAGTTTTTTTCTAATGACATATGTAATACAAGGTTACAAAATTCAAACCTACAGAAATACATTAATATAAAAAATAAAAATCCCCCATTCCATAATTTCTTTTCTATTTAGTGTATATTGCTTTAAACTTTTTCTTTCTGGTGTCCACACTGACATATATTAATATAGTTGTCTATATTCATATAAATATGATTATACCATATGTATTTTTCTCAACTTGCCTTTTAAAAATTTTGCTTAGCCATGTATCATAGACATATCTTCAAGTCAATTCAAATAGATATACCTCAATTTTTAAAGTGGTTATATTAGTCCGTTCTCACGCTGCTAATAAAGAGATACTCAAGACTGAGTAATTTATAAAGGAAAGACTCACAGTTCAGTGTGACTTGGGAGGCCTCAGGAAACTTACAATCATAGCAGAAGGGGAAGCAAACATGTCCTTCTTCACATGGCAGCAGCAAGGAGAAGTGCTGAGCAAAAGAGGGGAAATGCCGCTTATAAAACCATAGAATCTCATGAGAACTCACTATCACAAGAATGGCATGAGGGTAACTGCCCCCATGATTAAATCAACCCCCCACTGGGTCCCTCCCACGATATTTGGGGATTATGGGAACCACATGCAAGATAAGATTTGGGTAGGGACACAGCCAAACCGTATCAGTGGTATAGCAGCTTATTTTATGTATATGCTGGAATTCATTTAATATGTTATTTATAGATGGATATTTTAGTTGTTTCTATTTCTTTTACCATTACAAACAGAGCCGTAGTGAATATTCACATATACTCTAATTGCCTTTTAAAAATATAGTGTATGTGTACTTACAATATGATTAAAGGAAATTTCAAAAGAAAACTGGTATGTCCACAATTCTAACCTTTTCATTAAGTGGTTTTGATTTCTCCGTATTCCCTTCCAGCTTTCGGATATATATATGATTTTATGTTTTTATCATTTTATATTTTGCTTTTTTCATTTAATATTATTTTATGAGCACTTTTACATGTGGATAAATTTTATTTTGGTTTAAATGGAAGTGTAATTTTATATTAAATAGATATTTCAGTTGATGTTTTTGTTGTCTTCTCCCTCTTTTGTTTTCTGTTCCCTGTCTCGTGATGTTTCACCACTTCAGGCTTTCTATTGCACTTCTTTTTCTTCTTGCATATTGTCTGTTAACCATCATCTTCTTCCTCCACTCTTGTGAAGCCTTGCAGCCAGAGGCTGTCATCAGCCTGCTACCTCTGTGGAGCTCGAGGCCCAGCATACTCCTAGTGTTCAATAAATAAATGATTATCATTTGCAAGTGAATGTTTTTCCAGTTATCTCCCTAAGAATTTCCTTCACATTGCAATGCCTCTACAAACACTGCCTTCTGGAAAAACTATTGGTAATCCATGATGCTAAGATGCATTGTAGATGTAATTTAGATTCACAGCCATTTACGCAGTGCATTATTTAGACAATTCAGCACCAAGGAGAGTGACTATTTGCTTTAGCTTGGGTTCAAGGTCAGTGGAGGATTTACTGTGTTTAGGCCCCTGTAGTACTGTTGGCAAGATATAGTTTTTCCATAATAGCTGGAAAGCCAAACCCTGTATAAACATACTTTAATAATGCTGAAAGGACTATCAGAGATGTACGCTGAGGAAATATTAACGTTCACACTCCTGTAGCTAAGACTTAATTGAAGCAAATAGTCTTTTATTTACATTTGGGTTGCTTGTTTTAATATCAGTTCCTAGAGTAGTTCATCACGTCTTCCATTCCTCTAGATGTAACTGCCAAAGAGCCCATTTTAGGATTCCATTTGGTCTTTGTCTTGTCACCAGGCCTGAGGAAAGATTTACATCTTCCTTTGTGTGTCTTGGAGATCCTTGACATGGTATCCTAGCCTCCTTTCCTCACTAAGAGGCACAGCTTCCTCATTAGCTGTTGGTACACCGAAAAAAGAATGACATGAGGGGTTTATTAAGGTCTTAAACTGAACTCTTTCTGTCTGTTTTTATAACAGGTTATCAGAACCACTTTAGGGTTGCCCAGAACTTGTTTTCAGAGTAGCTCTGAAAAGTATGAGAAAGTCTCATACTTTCACTGTAAAAGAACATTAACTAGTGCCATTCCTGTGCCCTGTGGACTCAGTAGATTTTCACTGAAATAGAAGTTGTTTCTAGGAGAGAGAGAGTGAAAAGCTGCTGCTGTGGTTTTAAATGTCTCCTCCCAAAGTTCATGTGTTGGAAACCCCATCCCCAATGCAACAGTTTTGAGAGATGGAATCTTTAAGAGGTGATTAGCTCATGAGGGCTTTGCCCTCATGGATGGATTAATGTCATTGTCATGAGAGTGAGTTTGCGATTGTGAGAGTGGGTTTGTTATAAAAGCAAGTTTGCTCCCCTCTCTCTGGCTCTCTCTCACCATAAGATGGCTTCTACCATGTTTTGATGCAGCAAGAAGTCCCTGACCGGATGCTGGCCCCTCAATCTTAGACTTCCTAGCCTCCAGAGCTACAAGAAATAAATCTCTGTAGTTCATAAATTACCCAATCTTAGGTATTCTGTTATAGCAGTACAAAACAGACTAAGATAGCTGCTAAATCTGGAAGAAATTCATCCATTTTTATGCAGAAAGAGAGATCTTCTGTGCTTTCATTTCTTCCCTGTGTGTTGCAGTACTTATCCTGCTGCACCTGCCTCTCTTAAGGCCAGGGGAGGAAGATTAAGTCTCTTCAAAGGACACTAGAGCTTTAGGAGCTTTTTTCCAGTTCAGTGGTATGAGCTATTCAAGTTGTGCCTTGACCATCTTCTCAAGGGGCTTTAATAGACCTTGAGGATTTATGTCTGAGAACCCCCTGGGCTGGACCTATTAGAAAATCTACCATAACAGATGCTTGAAAGAGTTTCTGAGTTAATAGGAAATGAGGCTTCTTTCTCTTGCAGTGAAAATATTCTGGAGGAGTGTGGTTTGAGGGGTTCCTAAAATTCTATCTATCCTGTAATGTCTTCTCCACTGCCTTGTGGTAAAATTTGTAGTTCTCACAGTTAATTATTTGTTTTAGGTTAGTCATGATGTCTCTAAGACGTTCTAATGACATGTCAAATAAATTCCTGATGAGAGATCATCAAGGTCTCCTTCTGTGAAAGTACAAGGCTTCAGGGCTTCTCTGAAAACAACTTCTGGGCAACCCTGAACTGGTTCTGAGAACCTGTTATACAAACAGACAGAAAGAGTTCAGTTCAAGACCCGAATAAAACCCTCAAGGCATTCTTTTTTCGGTGAACCAACAACAGCCTCTTTCACTGTAAAGGAACATTAGTGTCATCCCTGTGCCCTGTGGACTCAGTAGATTTTCACTGAAATAGAAATTGTTTCTAGGATAGAGGGCTTTCATCCTGTCCCCCAATTCCCTGTTCCTAGTCTGTTTTACACATAGTAGTTTGAGTGATCAGGTCCCTCTTCCCCAAACAAAAATTGCAGTTTGTCTAACTGAAAAACCAAAAATAGTAGAGTCAACTTTCAGTCTTTTCTTTATCTCACACCCACATCCAATCTCTCAGCAGATCCTATCAGCTTCACTTTCAAAACAGCCAGAATTCAACCACTTCTCCCCACTTCCGGTGCTACCCTCTTGGTTGAGCCCCCATTCTCTTATTTGGTGTGGTGGTTAATTTTATGTGTCAACTTGACAAGGCCAAGGGGTACCCAGATAACTGGTAAAACATTGTTTCTGGGTATGTTTGTGAGAGTGTTTCTGAAAGAGATTCACATTTGCATTGGTAGACTGAGTCAAGAAGATGGCTCTCACCAATGTGAGTGGGCATCATATAATCTGTTAATGGCCCAAATAGAAAAATAAGATGGAGGAGGGATGAACTAACACACTCTGTCTCTCTCACACACACACACTCTCTCTCTCTCTCTCTGTCTATCTGTGTCTCTGTCTCTGTCTCTCTCTCTCCCCCTCTCTCTCTCTGCTTGAGCATCCATTTTCTTCTGTCTTTGACTGGACATTGACACTTCTAGTTCTTGGGGCTTTGGACTTGGACCAGGACTAACACTATTGGCTTCTCAGCCCTTCAGGTTTGGACTGTTCCTATGTCACTGGTTTTCCTGACCAGCATGTGGATCATGGGACTTCTCAGTCTCAGTAATATGTGTGCCAATTCTTCATAATTTATTTCTATATGTCTCTATATATTCTATGGATTCCTTTTCTCTGGCAAGCCCTAATATACATGATTTATGATAATAGCTTTCTCACTGGCTTCTCTGCTTCTACCCTTGCCCATTTTGTCTATTCTTAACACAACTATAGAAATTCTGTTAAAATGTAATTTAGTTTTATAAGAGTGCAAGGTAATTCAATGGGAGAAAGAATAGTTTTTTCAATAAATGGTGCCAGGACAACTGAATCTCTACATGCAAAAGAATGAACTTAGACCCTTTCTCTTATACCATATGCAAAAATTAATTCAAAAATATTTTGAAGGCCTAAAATAAGACCTAAAGCTATGAAACTATTAGAAGAAAACAGATATAAATCTTCATGATCTTGAATTAGGCAACAGTTTCTTAGACACTAAAAGCACAAGCAACAGCAACAAAAAATAGATGAATTGTACGTCGTCAACATTTTATAATTCTGTGTTTTCAAGCACACCATAAAAAAGTGGAAAAGCAATCTATGAAATGGGAGAAAAAGTTGCAAACCATATATCTGATAAGGGACTTGTATCTCGGATATATAAAGAACTCATGCATCTTAATAAAAAAGGCACATAACATGATTAAAAAACGAGCAAAGATCCGAAGAGATCAAAAAGCACATGAAAAGGTACTCAGTATCATTAGCCATCTCTGAAATGTAAATCAAAACCACTATGAGATACCCCTTCACACCAGCTTAGATGGTTATATTCAAAAAGACCAATGATAACAGGTGTTGTTAAGGCTATAGAGAATTTGAAGCCCTCATACACTGCTGGTAGAATATAAAAAGGTTCAGATGGGCGCGGTGGCTCACGCCTGTAATCCCAGCACTTTGGGACGCCTAGGTGGGCGGATCATGAGGTCAGGAGTTCGAGACCAACCTGGCCAACATGGTGAAACCCCGTCTCTACTAAAAGTGCAAAAATTAGCCAGGCCTGATGGCATGTGCCTGTGATCCCAGCTACTTGGGAGGCTGAGGCAGAAGAATCTCTCCAACCTGGGAGGTGGAGGTTGCAGTGAACTGAGATCATGTCACTGCACTCCAGCCTGGATGACAGAGCAAGACTCTGTCTCAAAAAACAAACAAACAAATAAAAAAACGGTTCAGCCATTTTGGAGAATAGTTTGGCACTTTTTCAAAAGGTTCAACACAGAGTTACAGTATGACCTAGCAATTCTCCTCCTAGATATTTACCCAAAAGAACTGAAAATGTGTCTGCACAAAACTAGTACACAAATGTTTATAGCAGCACTATCCCTAATAGCTAAAAAGTGGGAACAATAGAAATGTCCTTCAACTGTTGAATAAACAAAATGTGATATAGCTAGACAATGGAATATTATTCATCAATAAAAAGAAATGAAGTACTAACACATGCTACAACAAGAATGCACCTTAAAAACGTGAAATGTAAGAATCCAGACATAAAAGACCACATATTGTATGACTCCATTTATAAGAAATGCCTGGGACTGAGGCTATGCAGTGAGGGTTGAAGTGACTGCTGATGAATATGGGGTTTCTTTTTGGAGTAACAAGGATGGAGTGTAGGAGGAGGGAGAGGATCAGGAAAAAATAACTGATTGGTACTAGGCTTAATACCTGAGTAATGACATAATCTGTACCAAAAAAACCCCACGAGACATGTTTACTTATGTAACAAACCTGCACTTGTACCCCTGAACTTAAAAGTTAAAAAAACATAAAAATAATAAAATGTTATAAAGTTCTCTGTGATCATGATTGTACAACTCTGTGAATATACTAAAACCCATTCAACTGTACATCTAAAATGGATATGATATGCCAGTTATATCTCAGTAAAGGTGTTAAAAAAAACAAGTAAATTAGTTGAGGTCACTTCTTTGCTAAAAACCTTCCAATGGTTTCCCTTCTCTTTCAGAGTAAATGCAAAGTCCTTCCAGTGGTTCCTGGTGTTTCCCTGACTTGAATGCCTACTACCTTTTGTCTCATTTACCCCACTACAGGCACATGGCCTCATTTCTGTGCCTCAGAAATGTCATTCTTCTAACTCATGACTTATGAATCTGTTGTTCCCTCTGCTGGGAGCGCATTCCCCATATTCAGTTGACCCTCCAACAATGTGGGGGTTAGGGGCGCTGACCACTCGCACAGTTGAAAAGCTGTACATAACTTTTGACTTGCCCAAAATTTACAGCAAAGTAAACTTGAGAAAAGAAAACGTTACTAAGAAAATCATAAGGAAGAGAAAATATATTTTTACTCTTCATTAAGTGGAAGTGCATCATTATAAGGTCTTCATCCTTGTTGTGTTCAAGTTGAGTAGGCTGAGGAGAGGTTGAGGAACAGAAGGGGTTGGTCTTGCTGTCTCAGGGGTGGCAGGGGCAGAAGAAAATTTGCATTTAAGTGGACCCATGCAATTCAGACCCATGCTGTTAAGGGTTAACTGTATATCACACAGTTTACTCCTTCACCTTCTTTAGACTTCATCCATCACTTTATTTAACCATCTTATTTATTAATAAAATACAACCTCATCACAACAGCTCTTTTCTTATGTTATTTTTCTCTCTTGATCTTAGAATCATCTAACCCCCACACACGTTTATATATATTTAAATAAATATATTTATTATTATATAATAATTATTATTATTTGAGATAGGGTCTCACTCTGGTTGCCCAGGCTGGAGTGCAGTGGTGCTATCTCAGCTCACTGCAGTGTCCACCTCCTGAGCTCAGGTGATTTTCCCACCTCAGCCTCCCAAGTAGCTGGGACTATAGGTGCATGCCACCATACCTGGCTAGTTTTTTGTGTTTTTAGTAGAGATGAGGTTTTGCCAGATTGCCAAGGCTGGTCTTGAACTCCTGGACTCAAGCAATCTTCTCGCCTCGGCCTCCCAAATTGCGGGGATTATAGATGTGAGCCACCACACCCGCCAATATATTTATTATTAATTGATACATTGTGTTAACCTTCCATGAAGGAAAGAATTTTGGCCTGGTATTGTTCATCAGTATATCCCCAGTACGTAGAAAAATGCTGGCACATAGTAGATATGTAGTGGATATTTGTTGAAGGAATGAATTAGTGTAAGATTGTTAGTGAACAAATGCTATAAATTAATCTGATTAGCTAGTTGGAACCTAGGAAACAGTTGGTGATAGAGGAAATGGGAGATAGGATTTTTTTTTTTTTAGTGTGGCCTTGCAGATTTGTCTATTTTTGGAAGGGCGGGCACTGTCCATAAAGGGGCGACCCCACTAAGCCATGAGTATGGAGGGTAAGGGTCCTGGGTGCTAATTGAGAAACAAAGTTCAGAGAGGAAATGGACTGGCAGGACTATCAAAGCAGAAATGGGCCAGGTAAAAGGCAATACCTTTTTCTTTGCAGTTTTAATTGGGATGAGTGCTGGGCCTCCTTCAGATATGAGTTACTGATTGGCAATACTAGCATGAATAGTCAAAATGGTTTCAGAGTTTTTGGGAACAAAAACATCTAAATATATATTACTATAATCAGATATCATTGTAAATAACTGAGCAAACATTCCCCAGGAAGAATCAGTTGCCATCTTTGTATGCTTGTTGGACATTTACTTGCTTTATATTTTTTTCAAAACCTTTCTAATGATATGCAACTAAAGGATTATTGTTTGGAAGACACCTGTCTTTGAAAAGTAATAAAGGAAAACATTGTTTCTATTTAAATGTGGGCAAGTGGTGGATTATTTAAATAGAGACTGTTAATATTGACTAATTTTTAAAATGGGTAATTTAAGAACTAGTTCCTTTGTAATTCTATACATGGCCTGAGAGAATAGTAGTTAGCCATAGACTAGATGTTTTCAATGTAATATGTTATTTTCTTTATTCATTTAATGTCAGAGAACTTTACTGCATTATTTGACTATATACTTGGCTCTATAGCTACATATCGTTATGTTGAAAAACTGATTAAAGACTTATGTTTAAAATACTGTGGTCTAATTTATAAAATTATTTTCCTCTAGGTGGTATCATGTACTATGTACTATTTAAGCTTGGGTAAAAGGGCTTTTGTGAAGGTATTCATACTCTAAAATAAAGAATTTGGCATTTCTAATACTTTAAGATATTTGGAAAATACCATTTAATTAGTAACATTTTTGTACACATTTTACTTACATATGATTTTTCAAGAAAACTGATCATGGTGATTTGGGTCTCAATTAAAGTAGGAATTCTTCAGAAGGAACATAAAAATGGTTTAAAATCATAGCTCAGATTTTCCTAGCAGAAATTATTTCAGTGAGGCTGATCTTCTGATCTGCTGTGGGGGATATAGAACAAAGTAAGAATTAGACATCACATTAGTAGGTATGTTTGCTGTGTAAGGGCCCATTGTGTGTTCTGCATAATTGGAAAATTAGCTGTATGTGTATTTTAAATAATAAAAGTCAAGGTAAATGCACGATGGTCACAAATTATGACTTGTTTGACAACATGTGTATTTGTGGATACCAGATCTTTAACCACGTGGTCCTGTCTAGAAGGTCAATCCTGGTCTCCTTCCTTGTTGTGAATATGTTATTCTGCTTTTCACTCATGGTCTATAAATATGTTGAATATGCATTTTGGGTAACGTACATAACTCATGCAAATGGGTGGTGTCCTTGGCTAGTGAGATCAGTTCTGAGGAAGGGTTCCCATCTATTTGGTGTAGTTCACTGAAGGTCTGAACCAAACAGAAGCAGCATTCTGTGGCCTCGGGAACAGTGAAGCTTGGAAGAGAGTGGAACCTGACAGACCATTCAAGCATTTGTTGCCACTGCTGAGCAATGCAGAGATTCTCCAGAGATCTAGAGCAACATTTGCTTAAGGATATCTGCTTTTGTCACTAGTCCAGTGCCCAGGCTTTCTGGTATTTACTGTTAGTGCTCCATGTTAGATATGTGACCCATCTATTCATATTCAGGACCATTCAGTCCAGAAGTGGCAGGTCTTCTTGTTATTGTCTAGAAATGGAAAAACGTAATGGACTTTGGAAGGTAGCAACACAAATTTAAATTATTATTTCAAATTCTGGGGTGCTTTTTAGAGGTTATACTTGATTTTATTACACACACCCTTGCCTTGGTATTGGAAAGAATAAGGTGCGATGGCAAACATATTTGCTGGTCAGTATTCTAAAAGACATTTAAGTGTGAAGCTGGCTTCCACTAGAAATCATCTATGGCAGGATAGAATTAAGCCTATTTGAGGACAGTATCTTCTGGTTCAGTTCATTCATCCAAGTTTACATTGACTATTTAAGGCTAGCTGAAGTAGTATTTAAAGGGAGAGATGGGGGAGGAGTTTGCATGGGAAAGGATGACCATCAAAGTTTCATCTCTTTCCACCTTGAACCTAAATGTATTTTCTGCCTCCCTTTTCTTCAGTAAGACCTCAGCCCCACCCCTTCCACTTCATCTAAAGGCTGCAGGACCTACCTTTTGTTACAGCCTGGTGGCTGGTTCTGCAGAGCTTCCCACCTAGACAGTCCCCTTAATTCTCATTTTGAATCTAGTACAGAGTATCTGGGTGAGAATGCATCTTACTCTTGGTCTAGAGGGCCATACTGTAGAGACAAGTGGGATAAAATAATTCACCAGCCAATGCATGCCACTTCACAGTTTGTCCACAACTGTTAGCACAGGATCCTATCTTGTGACCATTTTGACAGACAGCTTGCTCACCTGATGGCTCTGTGCAATTTGAAAATGGCCACACTGGAATGGAACACTTGCTTGCCATGTCCAGGGCCAAATTAAAGGCATCACAGTGATAATAATTCTAGAAATTAAAAAAAAAGTTTTCTTCAGAGAACTGTTCAGGCTTATATAATTATGACTTTAGAAAAAATTCGCATTGACAGTACATTTGATACATAGCCTGTTGACTAGCTTTTTCAGAGGGAATAAGCAAACTACCATGTTTCATTTGCTGACAATTTTTTGATAATTTTCTTGTCATAATTTGAGAAAATAAAAAATATTTACAATAAAGCTCTTCAGGTTTTGTGGCTTACATTAATAATTAAAAGATCAATAAGTGCACTGTAGCAGAAGTTTCTACACAAGTATAAATGTGTACGATTGAATCAATAAGGTGCATTAAACGATGTTCCCTGCAACCAAGCTGACTGAGAGAGTGCAAAGTGGGTTTAAAAAAAAATCAATAAAAGAAGGGAAATGGAAGGAGTTAGTCCTGAAAATGGGTTTTGATCATTATTCTCTATTGCTCACTTTACCTTCTGTAATGTTGCACTTTTACGGGAAGTTTGCAGAAGCAAGGATTCTTCCTGTCATTGTCTGTGCTATGGTCACCACGAAATGGCAGGATAGATGTTGTTTTAAGCCTTAACCTTGAGTGATCTTCTGGTGTGATTATATATATGTGTTTCAACTGTCCTACCAATGTAGAGATTTTGAATTATTTTTGTCCATGGTCTTTTATCTCTCACATTTTATTTTTGCTCCACATTTGCCTTTTTCTTTTTTCTTTCTTTTTTTTTTTTTTTTTTGGAGATAGCGTCTTGCTCTGTCACCCAGGCCGGAGTGCAGTGGCCTGATCTCAGCTCACTGCAATCTCCGCCTCCTGGGTTCAAGCAATTCTCCTGCCTCAGGCTCCCAAGTAGCTGGGACTAAAGTTGCATGCTGCCAGGCCCAGCTAATTTTTTGTATTTTTAGTGGAGATGGGGTTTCACCGTGTTACGCAGGCTGATCTCGAACTCCTGAGCTCAGGCAATCCATCCGCCTCGGCCTCCCAAAGTGTTAGAATTACAGGCGTGAGCCACCACGCCCGGCCCACCTTTGCCTTTTTCCTTTCATCCTCCTTGATTCCACAAGTAGTTGTATTATTTAAAATGGGCGGTAATAAATTTTATTGTTTGTCTCAGTTTGGTAAATACTGTAATATGTTTTATTATATGGCTCTTTTGTTAAATATAGCAGAAAGGAATTTTTTATGTCTGTTTAGAAAAGCCAGGTTGTACTTGTGGTCTTTAAAGGCCCAGTTACTAGCATGTTGCCCTAAATGTCATGCTTTCTGACACATTTAAACACTGAGTATTTGGGGATTTTATAACATGGTAATATGTTCCCCATTTTCCACTTTAAAATGATAGACTTTCTTTCTTTTTTCCTCTCTTACAAAACTGGTTTTTCTTTCAGACAAAACGAGTTTTAGTTGGGGTATCTGAAGCACATAATAAATATTATCATCCTGCCTTTGGAGGTGGGAAGCATTGGGATCACAGTCTGGTTGAAAGCCTGCCTAAGCCAGGGCCCTCAGTGGTGACTCAAAGATGTATCTTGAGCGTGATTTTTCTCATCTGTGAAATTATGCTATGGGATCTCTAACATACCATACTTTTATGGTAATTTTTAACTAGCTAACAACAAGTTCTCTGATTCTGTCTTCCAGAGCTGTCCTCTATTTTTGTGACCATATCTCATATGTCTTTGTTCCAAACAGAGCAAACCAGTATCTCCTTTAGAGCACATTTTATTATAGTGCCCTCAATAGGAATACTCTGTTTTCCCAGTTGCTAGTGGTACATGCTGTGATTTCATTGAATGATAGACAGTTGTCATTGCCTCATACCCACGGATGTCGAAGCATCAAGTGTTTGGGATCTGGGTATTCTGAAAAACACATGACAAGAGTGAAAAGTTGCTTGTTGGTCCTTCTGGATTTGCCTCCTCCGCGAGGATTCCCTTAGGAAAGGAAGGCTGGATGACCTCAGCAGTTTTCAAAGATACTTTCAGGTGGGAAACTGTAAATTGGAGTAACACTTTTTTTTTCTGTTTTGGTTACTGATAAGAATTTCTAATTTGGGAGGTCTTCTCCATTAGGATAGGTTACAGAAGGTTCTATAGCGTCTAATATAGTCTGCCTATCAGGGTTAATTTTCATGCAGCCCTGCTTGCAGGTAAAAGAATGGAAGACACAACCCTTGTATTAGCTCTCTAGGGTTGCCATTCAGTGCAAACTAGGTGGCTTAAAGCAACAATGACAACAACAAAAAACACTGTCTTTTATTTCTGGAGGCTAGAAGTCTAAAATCAAGGTGTTGAGAGGGCCATGCTCCTTTGACACCTGTAGAGGAGAATCTTCTCTTGTTTCTGGTGGTTTGTCTGAAGTCCTCGAGACTTTCCTTGGCTTACACAGCAGCACTTCAATCTTTGCTTTCACTGTCACAAGGTGTTCTGCCTGTATCTCTTCTTTCTTTATTATTTTTTTTCTTTTCTTTTCTTTTTTTTTTTTTTTTTTTTTTTTGGTGTGGGGGCAGGAGCAGGGTTTCACTGTGGCACCCAGGCCGTATTGCAGTGGCACAATCATAGCTCACTGTAACCTTGAACTCCTGAGTTCTGTTCTCTTTCTTACAAGCTTACCAGTCGGATTAGATTAGGGCTCACCCTAAGGACCTCATCTTAACTTGATTGCATCTTGAAAGACCCTATTCCCAAATAAAGTCAGATTCACAGGTACCGGATGTTAGGATTGTAATATACCTTTTGTGGGGACACAATTCAACCTTTAATAACTCTGAAGCTTTTTTCCATGTCGATGATGCAGAAAGTCTTTTAGTGAAGGATTGAACCTGAAGATCAGCAATTTGAACAGGGTATATTTGGAAAGCAAGTGTCTGGTAGAAGGCAAGATGAGAAGGCTTTTTAAAGGGCAGTGCTTTTGGTGTATTGAAAAACTAGGTCTCTCTTTTTCTATGGAGCATTCAGACAAAGTCAAGGATAAATCGCCACATAGGATGTGGCTTACTGTAATGCCTTTTGATGCTTCTGACATGTTTGTAAAGCCCAAGATTCATTTGTGCATAGAGGTTATTATCTTTCAGTTCTTTGTGTAGAAAATAACTGAACTGATGGTGTTTTTCAATAGCACAGTTACTGTGCCTTCCATATAGCAATTGCTATCTGGTCTTTGCTCTTCTGTTGCACAGAAGGTATTTTACCTACCATTTGTTGTATTTGGGAGGTGGTCCGGGGGGGGGGGTTGTTCTTGTTATTACTGTTTCCTTAAGTGGATGATATAAAATTATTTAGAGTGCATGAAATCCTTATATTTTGTACTCCAACCTCATAATGCTTACACTGTTGTGGGAGATGGGTCTGGTTATCCAGGTATGAAGGTATATTCTTCACATATGAAGGGAGTTTAATCCTCCACCAGGTATGGAGGGAGGTTTCCGAAGGGACTAGATAATAGTGAGATCTGTCTTGCAACTGACCCAGCCAGTTAGGTGTGGGCCGCCTTTTCCTCTGCATGTGTGCCTCTGTGCAATTAGATGTAATTTGTGTCAGTGATGTGGACTGTCACTGTGTGCAGAATGGGCACTGACATTGCCATATTCAGAGCAGTCTAATGGGCAAGTGGAGAACTTGCTTTGTCTTGCATTACTGGGGCTGAATGAAAGGCCAGAGAAAATGCAGTGAGTGTTGAGGGCCAGTAAACCAAAACCATCAATAGACAGCATTGCTGAACCCACCATCTGCCCTCTGAACTTTTTAAATCTACCAACTAATTCTTGTGTGGATTCTCATTTAAGAAAACCTTGGACCTAGATTTAAGAGGCAACATATCTTAGTATTCTTTGACGTAATTTTGCATTGTCTTTTTCTTTAGGGTACTGTTTTTGGTATTGGTTCTTCAGTGTGTAGCAGTGGGAAGCTAGTTCACTTCTAAATTTTTAAAAAATAGTAGGGGGCTGATTGGGCACTCATCATTACTTGGTACATATTTTTCAATGACTTGGTAGAAAATGAAGTTAATTGTATGAGACTGGAAATACATTCTAGGGGCTCACATTGCTTATACATCAATTTCAAATAGTCTTTGGTAATGAGGATTTGAGGGTATATTCTCATGAACAAACACAGTGTGAGATGAATACGGGTTCAATGTATTTTCTGTCATTGCATGCTTTGTCATAAGGAGTGAGGAAGACAAAAAGCTAAGAGAAAATGTTTGTGTCATAAAACAGGAACAGGTCCTTGGAGTTCATCTTATCCATCCTGTATCTTTAGCAGTTCTGCCCATTGGCTGTGTGAAGCTACACAAGAATCAACCCCATAACTATGCTGGCTAGGTGATAGCCAAGTAGGAGAAGGAGCAAGGGGCTATCAGGCAGGCTTGGTAGTGTTACAAGCTTCTTAAATTATATTCACGTTTCAGATGACTCCTATAAGGTTGAGGTAAATTCTGATGCTGTTAATATTGATTTTAATTTTCTTTCCCCTTTCCTTCGCTGCTTGGGATAAAATGTTAATTAACTCTCACCTGTGAAACTTGTGTGACTCATATTGCTTGTTTAATTTAGATTACAAGCCCAGGGGGCAAGCTCCTTTCTTTTCTCTGCAGTGCTAAGGACCTCAATGGCAGAAATGTTTATTATCATTATGTATTATAAATCATGATGTTTTGCTAAAATATTGTGCTGATTGCACTTACTCAGAAGTGATAGCTTTAGTTCTTTTTCGTTTCAAAATAGTTTATTTTGCTTTAAGCCAGTTAGACAGTGATTTCATGAGGAAGACTAAGCTAGATACTAAATTAAATGTAGTTTGAATACATTTTTGAAATATGTTGGTTATTCTGAGCCAAAAGCAGTTACACCTTCAATGGAAAGTATGTTTTAATAATTTTCAGTCTCCTCTTACTCCAGAATGGCAATTTGATTTTTTTTCTCAAATTCTTCCTGAAGGAAAAAAAAAAAAATAGGACTGGGACCAAGCTTAAAAAAGCTTGGCTGAGGAAAGGAGTTCTGATTGAGTGAAAACAGGTGGCTATACTATTCCGCTTAGAAATATCTTCAACAGGAACTTTTAAAAAAAAATTATAAACTTTGTCATTTACTATACAAAGCTCTACCCATGGAAAGTGGCAGAGAACTGAGGCACACAGAATCTTTCAGTCTGGAAAACACTCTATGTGAAATATCTCAACAGAGAGAACCTCATTAATTACAACTGACTTGGAAAGGCCAGCCACATTAGTGAAGTTTAAATTAGAGTAATTTTTAGTGTATGGCAAATTGATGTAATTACCCAGGGTCATTCCTAGAATTTGGCTGGGGTTCTTGGGACTGAGGAGGAACTCAGAGAGAACGTGGGCTTAGTGGGTCTGTGCTTGTCATCACTGGTTACTCGTTTTATTCATTCAGTAGACATTCATTTGGCATACATTATGTAATAGGAACTGGGCATACACAGATGAGTAAGACACTGCCTCTGCCCCCAAGGATGAGACACATCATGAAGAAAGAGTTGGGGAGCAATGATAAAGAGCAGCAGCTGCTACAGGGTATCACAGGAGTGCTGAGAATGGATAACTAGACTATCCCAGATGACAGGAAATGCTTCCTGGAGGAACTGAGGCCTGAGCTGAGTCCTGCGGAATGAAGGTGAGGATGAAGGAACAGCTGGAGCAAAAGCACGCAGGTCAGAATTTGCACAGACATTGCAGGGAGCTGTAAATAGTTCCTGGATCACACAGAGTGAGGGTCACAATGGTGAGGCCGGGCTGTGGGCAGAAGCTAGATGGGAACCTGTGCTAGGGAGTTTGGGGCTTTGGGCTTTGTCCTGTATGTGACATGGTACTACTGAAGGGTGTTAGGCAAGAATGTGATGGAGCCAGTATGGTGTTTTACAGGGATTTCTGGGGATTTCTTGATTAGAGCATGGTTTTGAGGGTACAACAAGGCCAGAGGCATGCAGACCAGGTAGGAGACATTGATTTCTCCAAGCAAAACGGAAGAATTATTAAAATCTCGTTGGTAAACGAAGCAGACTTTGGAGAGTGATTGGATGTAGGTTTTCAGGGCATTGAGAAATACGGAATGAACCCTAGAGTCCTTGTTGGGCTATCTGGTGGATGGCTGGTGCTAACAACAGATTGAGAATAAAAGTGGAGAATCAGGTTTATGGACAAAGATGAGAACAAGGCTAATTAGATATGCTCGTAGGGTATAAACAGTACTCTGGCGTGAGGTCAGCCCTAGAGATACCACCTTTCTTCCTCTCCTTTATTTTCTTTGCTGCTCCCCTACAGAAGTGTTTAAGGTAGCCAACCACAGCAAGGATTTAGGAGTCATAAACATAAGGATGGTAGATAAAATTGTGAGAGTAGAAGAGATTGCTCCTATCCCCCTTGGGTGAGAGGGAATGCCCCCTGAGAGTGATGAGGATCCCCCACAGGGTGGAGGAGATCTCCCATAGATAGAGGGGGGAGCTCTGGAGAGAGGGGAGGGATCCCTCCCAGAAATGAATGGGAAGGTCTCCCAGAGTAGGAGCAGAGATGTCCCTCACAGAGTGGGTGGTAACTCAAGAAGAGATCCAGTGCAGTGCTCGCTTTGGCAGCACATATACTAAAATCGGAATGATACAGAGATCCAGTGCAGGGCAGAAGGCCGTTTACACACCCAGATTTAGCTTACAAAGTTCACTTTCTGTCAGTAAAGACGAAGGTATACTCCTTCATTAGAGAGACATTATTGTTTTCAGCCTATTGTTTTGTCATCTGCTTCCTTTTGTAGTTTCCTTTAATATATTAACTTTTTTTTTTTTTTTTTTTTTTGAGACGGAGTCTCGCTCTGTCGCCCAGGCTGGAGTGCAGTGGCCGGATCTCGGCACACTGCAAGCTCCGCCTCCCGGGTTTACATCATTCTCCTGCCTCAGCCTCCCGAGTAGCTGGGACTACAGGCGCCCGCCACTACACCCGGCTAGTTTTTTGTATTTTTTTAGTAGAGACGGGGTTTCACCGTGTTAGCCAGGATGGTCTCCATCTCCTGACCTCGTGATCCGCCCGTCTCGGCCTCCCATAATATATTAACTTTTAAAACTTGATTCCACTTTGAACAAACCATTGACTTGTAGGGGTTGACAGGGCGACATGGCAGAGAATGCACATGTTAATCCAAGGCTGCTGTTTCTAAGAATATTTCTAGTGCCAATTTATTTTTCAAGATTTAAGTACCACGACAAAACATGACAAAAATATTTTAATAAATAGATGAAAAGTAGATTAAAAAGTCAGTTCTTGGTGGGTTACTGTTGAGATGTTTCCAAATCATTTTTTGTCTGTCAGATATGAATTAAGTGTTCCCTGTGCTAATTGTGTTATATTAGATATATTCCTTCTTCATAAATAATACAAGAGTCACATTTACCTCGACCTAGCTGAATTATCACAAATGCCAATTTTGCAGAGTAGAAATTAATAGGCTTTACTATAACTTAATCAGAAGAGTGGTTTAATCTGAGTTAAATAGATACTTATTTAGATCTTATACTTTATCTTGGCATATATAATTACATCCAGAGTACGTATTGGGTAAACATAATTTCAGGGAATGCTGGATTGTGGAACACTGAATTTTCTGTTCCATATTCTGCCACTTTCTCACTGAATGACCTCAGGAAAAGCAGATAACTTTTTTGGGCCTCAGTTTTCTCATATGCAAAACAAAGGGACGGAACTAAGTGGTTTTTGTGGTGGTTATTATTATTGATCAAATGAATACAGCTGAGAAAGAACACATCGGAAGCTTAGCTAGCCAAAGAAAGGGCAGAAATTTTCTCCTGGTCTTTCTTTCCCAGTCAGTCAGATTCTTAGTGATACTTCCCATACTTCGATTTGCCATTTAACATTATTCAGAGAAAATATTTCACAAATATGCATGATTGGATTGTAGATATGTGGTCCATTTTTTTTTTCCTCCAGTTTGTGTTTTATAGAACAAAGGTTAGTGACACCTCAGCCCAAAGGAGTTAGTTGTCAGCTAAGTCTTGGGAAATACTACTTACCATATCCCCCTCTTAGAAATTCCCAATGCATCTCCAGTCTCCAAGAAGTTCTGCTGTAAACAAATATGGTTAAGTTTTGTTTTTTTTAGACACAGCAGTTCCCAAGTGAATTTTTGAGATGCTTATTTTCCTCAGAATCTATTACCATCCTAGAGAGCCCTCAGTCTCAGTGCACATTTTGGGAAACAGTGATCTATTTGCCCAAGCTCTCCAGATGTTCGCTGAGGGGAGAGGGTATTAAATGCCAGAGAGATGAGCAGTACTGTAGTGGACTTAGATGTGCATCAACACCCCAGGAATTCTTGCAGTGTAAAAGGGCCTGGAAAATGGATATGATATGGAAAGAAATAAATGGTTTTTTCTCCCCTCAAAATCTTTAACTGACAAGTGCTGCTATTTTGTTTAGATTGACTTTGATCTCACATTAGGTAAGAGAATGGAACTAAGACTTACGATTTTGAGCTTTTCACTTTTTTATTTTACTCTAAGGACAGTTCTAGAAAAAGAAGTTTCCTTAACTTGTGGGAATGTGACCTGGTTTGATTCACAGGTCACTTGCCCTAACCCCACGTCATTTCTGATTTTTCACCTCTCTCCAGAGAAGAAGGAAAAGAAAGATAAAAAGAAAAGAGCAAAGGAGAATAAGAGGAAGGGAAATTGGATTTATAAAAGCCTAAGGGGCCTCAAATTCTGGCAGCTGCTGCCATGGCCTTTAGTACATTAAACTATTGTATATTTTCTATAGTAGAAAATAGTGTTGGGGGAGCTTTTGTTTTAAACTAAAAATAATTTCTTGTTATGAATTGGCAGTATTGTTTATACCAGATGTGTTAATATGGTTATTTTGGATCTACAATTAGCCTTTTTAAAACTTTGACTTCTTTAAAATGAAAGTATCAGTAAACAAATGCATAATGTTGATGGCAATAATATTAGTAGCCAAAGTTATTTTAAAAACCTCTCAAAATTGTTAATATATTTCCAATGGTTCTATACATTTACTTAGAGGTGGGGGCAGTGGGGAAAAGTGAGGTAGAGGAGAGAATAGAGAGGGGCTGCCTAATTCTCTCTTTTACTTAGCCATTTAACGTAAGATTTAATTTATAAGCTCCCTCCATCCTGTCTGGCCCTTTCTCTCCACCCGTGGCCCCAGCAGCAGCCATCCATGGACTTCAGCACCATCTTTATCCATCCCAGTTTTCCTCATCGAAAGCCAACTGACAGCAGGAACCCCATGCCTAAAACAAACTTTCTGGAACATTGTAAGCATGGCCTAGTTCTGTTGTCTGCCAGCCAAATAGAGAAGAACATGGATTCCGTTCATTTTTATCTGTGTCTAAGTTGTCTGCTAAGAGTGATGAACAGTACAACTTGGGGTATCCTTGCAAAGCAGAACTTCAGCTGGGGGTGGAGGGGACCCATTATTGCTGAGTCTAGAGGAAGATGTTGGTCTCTTATTCCCACCTGGTTTAACACGTGTTAAGGAATTAGCCGCAGGATGGTTTTAAAAAAGAATGTAACTGGAGTCTGTTAACCTCCTTTGCGGGACATCTGCCTTTGCTCTGGAGTCTGAGATGGTGAGAAGTGCCCCGTGAAAGAGCTGGAAATTCAGTACCAGCACCCACGAAGGAGAGAGCAAACACTAAGAAGTGCAGGGTGTTCTTTGGTGCATCACTTTGACTTTGAGACACAAGTCCATGCACACGCCTGTAATCCCAGCACTTTGGGAAGCTGAGGTGGGTGGATCACTTGAGGTCAGGAATTTGAGACCAGCCTGACCAACATGGTGAAAAACCCCGTCTCCATTAAAAATACAAAAATTAGCTGGGCGTGGGGACGTGTGCCTGTAATCCCAGCTCCTTGGGAGGCTGAGGCACCAGAATCGCTTGAACCTGGGAGGCAGAGGTTGCAGTGAGCTGAGATCGCGCCACTTCACTTCAGCCTGGGTGACACCGTGAGACCCTGTCTCACACACACACACACACACACACACACACACACACACACAAAAGTAATATGTTTCTTCAGTTTCCTTCTTTAGAGCTGAACTCCAATCCTAGGAGAATTTCTGCGTTGCCCATCCAGGTCAATTCTTCTCCTTCAAGCGTGTGTGTATTTGTTGAGTGAGTTAGGTGTTCTCCAGCAGTTCATTTTTTAAAGCTCATGCAGATGATAGCATGGTCACTGAATGATTAAAGTTGAAACATGAGGCCGGGCGTGGTGGCTTATGCCTATAATTCCAGCACTTTGGGAGGACTAGGCAGGCAGATCACTTGAGGTCAGGAGTTTGAGACCAGCCTGGTCAACATGGTGAAACCTCGTCTCTATTAAAAATACAAAAATTAGCTAGGTGTAGTGGTGCACGACTATAATACCAGCTACTCAGGAGGCTGAGACAGGAGAATCACTTGAATCTGGGAGGCAGAGGTTGCAGTGAGCCCAGATCGCACCACTGCACACTCGAGCCTGGGCAACAGAGCGAAACTCCGTCTCAAAAAAAAAAAAAAAAAAAAAAAAAAAAAAAAGATGAAAAATTTCATAACAAAAGTCAGAGTTTAAAACTTTAAAGTTTCGTTTTTTTGGTGTGTTCTTTATTGTGGGTTTATTTTTTAATTTTATAATCATACTTTATTTTTTGTTCATTTGTTGTATAAGTATATGGCTTGTTAAAAAAACAAACAAAAAACAGTATTGTTATCTTATGCTCCTGGGACTATATCTGGTTACCAAAGAAGGTAAGAGAATCAGAACTTTTTTTTTGTTTGTTTTTGAGACAGGGTCTTATTCTGTTGTCTAGGCTGGAGTGCAGTGGCATAATCTCGGCTCACTGTAGCCTCCACCTCCTGGGCTCAAGCAACCCTCCTGTCTCAGCCTCCTGAGCAGCTGGGACCACAGGTGTGCACCACCATGCCTGGCTAATTTTTTTTTTTTTTAGAGACAAGGTTTTGCCAGTTGCCCAGGTTTGTCTCGATCTCCTGAGCTCAAGTGATCTGCTGGCCTCTGCCTACCAAAGTGCTAGGATTATAGGCATGAGTCACCGTGCCCGGCGAAAACTATCTTTAAGTGGCTTCGAGCTGGTCAGGGAAGAAAGTGGCTGTAGAAATGAAAACAGCAAAGAGCAACAGTCACTTTTCTTGCAGAAATTTCATACTTGTGGAAGTTAAATGTGACACAGGAGTCGAAAGATACGCTCTTATTTATAAAATTCTTGCATCCTGCTCTTGTCCTTGTCTCAGGGAGAGGAGCAGACTTTGGCTGATACTGTGTTAACTCTTTAGGTCCCCCTGTTTGGGTCCCTTTACAACAAAAGAATAACACTACTACTTGGTGAGCTCGGAGGCCTGTATTCTTCAGCTTGGCTGTGATTAGGAAGGTCCAGGTAGTCATATCGTGATCCCTTAACCTTCAAGCATTTCAGGGAACCAAGGTCTTTTGTAGTCGTTGTGTTTGGCTGAGAGTGATTGGCTGATAGTTGCTCAAACCAGTGGGAAGGGAGACCCTATTTGGTTTCCTCTTAAAAGCAGGATTTAAAAATAAAATGATTCTACCCTTCTTTCTAAATACCCATCAGAAAAAGCTTATCCTTTCCTGCTGGCCAAATACTCTTGAGTTACAACTTAATAATCAAGGAAGGTGAGCCATATATCCACGTAATCATGTCTGAATCATGTTGGGCTTTGTCATGCCCAACAACAGGGTATTCCATGGAGGCAGCTGTGCCCTCTCTCTCCCCGTGTCCCAGTGGGTCATGATGAGAGTAAGAGAGTTAGATACTCTTTCTTTTGTACTTATCTCATATATGCTGCATTCATAGCAAGATGAAGCAGGGTAACAGTGACTAAATCACTAAGGTAAAATGTATTTCTTAGATAGCTTTAGACACAAGCTGTGTGTGAGAGAGAACTGGAGAAAGGGAAAGACAGGCAAGAGCTGACAAAGAGGAAGAAAGAGAGAGCCTTCTTTTGAGAAAGGGTAAATTAGATAACTGTGGATTGGGAAAAGAATCCGGACTCTCTAAGTTCATTTTCCTTTTTAGTTGAATTCCCCCTGAAACCTATTACCACAATTACAATGCAAAGGCAAACTTGACTGGTTTTTGTTTAATATATACTTACGGATTTGGTGTTAATTGTTTCTACTATCCTGCTAGTCAGGGAAGATATGCACGTGAGTAACATAGTCCTTGTGCATAGGTACAGGCAAATAGATTATTTTATCAATGTGGTAAGATTGTGTTGCCAAGGAGTGAGGGATGCATAGGTGCTAGGAGAATTCTCTCCCCTGTCCTTTCAGTCCACGTGTTAGAGGTACTGTTGAAACAGAGATGTCAAAATGTGGACACAAGGAGAAGCACTGTCAGACCTCTAAGAGGTAGAGCACATAGAGGATAGACCAGGCCTGCTTGAACTCAGCATTCTGGGCCCTGGGGAGGATAGATATGCCACTCCTATCTGTGCAGAAACATGTGCAACCTTTCATGCATGAGAAATCCTTTGTATATATTTGATTTATTTAATTGGGAGGGACTGGTGGAGAGGCAAAGTAGACACTTCCATTTGGGTAGTAGCAAAAAGAAAGAGCATGAAAAATGGATTTCTGGAATATTTTCCTGGTGTTCACAACATTATTTAAAAGACCTAATGTGATGTCATGTATGATTTATGCTGCGTAGGTGTTTTGCTACTGTGTTTGAGGCAGATAGGTATTACAGTATAATTTATGATGTGGTTTCAAATATAAAAACTACCCTAGTGATGTGAAGAGATAAGGTGTTGTATGGCTGATCAGATATCCCAGAATAACTGTTTTCAGTAGCAAAGCTTATATTTGGACATTTTTATCCTAACATTTTTGTCTTAATGAAATATTCTGGAGTCTCATTTTCTGTTTTTCTATGGCTTAAAGGTTTGGTCCAATTCTTCCTGTCATGTGTATGCGTGTGTGTGTGTGTGTGTGTGTGTGTGTGTGTGTAGGTTCAGGCATTTGTATAGATGCTTAAAATGCCACCACCAATTTGAAGTATAGCAACACCTGGACAGAAAGTGTCTTGGGTCCCAATGATAGTGTGATTTCAACCCACTTTTAAATGTTTAGTATCTTCAGTGACTCTCACATTGTCTTGACTTTGGTAAAAGTCTTAAAATGCATTTGTACTCGTGGAGTGATTTGTTACCTACTTGAAATGAATATAAGAAGATTAAGGGTTTGAAATGCTTTTAGGAATAGCATATAGAGTCGGCTGTCATCCAGTTCTTAATTTTCAGTTGAAATTTGTGGTGATGTCATTTCAAAACAATCCTAACAGGTAGAATACAGAGTACTTACAAGGCATCTGAGTAATTTTTTTGAGAATGGAAATGTTAAATGAATGTCACAGCTTTGCTTTTACAGATTTTGGTTTCGGTCACGTTCTGGGCTTAAGTGGTGGGAAGTGAACAGTGTCCCACCAAGAAGTAATTTCACACCTGCTATACTTCTAAGTGCCCAAATATGACTTTCCTAGAGTGATTTTCAAGATGTTTAAATATAAAAAGCTATATAGTATATCTTCAAATGGGAAAAAAGTGCTGTCTGGTAGGCCCAGGCTCCCACTTGCTCTGCCAAGGCAGGGCCTAAGATCTGTGGTCAGGAATCCTCTGTGTAGAGAGAGAGCTCTAGAGCCCTGAGTGTTTCTTAAGGTGTGGGAACAGTTTGGGAAGGGCTAGAAACTCACAAACTGTGTTGATGCCCTAGGAAGAAAACCTTTTGTCTCACTGATACTTTTAAAGCTCTGTTTTATGATGATGTAATTTTCTTGGTATATCTTTTAGGTTTCCTCATGATTCAAATGATTATTGTCGTGTTTGTGTGAAATTGAGGATGCCATTTTGGGAGTCTTTAACAAATAAATCTGGGATGTGTAATCATTATTATTTCTTTTAGCAGCCAGATAAATGTTCAACATTGACTTTGAATTCAGTGGAAGGCTTTGTGATCTTGGATAAATTACTTAACCTTTTTTTTTTTTTTTTACCTTTAGAGTAATAATAACAGTGATAAGAGTAATTTTACCCACTTTATGGATTTGTTATGATTTTAAAAGATAATATATGTAAAGTCCCTCTTGTGATGTCTGGTATTTAGGAAGCACCAATAAACAATGTCTACCACCATCATTATGATTATTATTTTATGTCCGGTTGTTACCTGATGTTACATGTTTCTTAAAACCTTAGGTAGTCCTATACTGTCTCAAGGGACAGGGAGCTTACTGTATCCTCAGGCAGGTTCACGTTTACTTCTTTGGAAATTTTTCCTCATGCTCCTCTCCTGCCTTATTATAAATTTCTTCCCAGAGGTTTTTACTGTGCTCTCACAAGTCATTCTTAAACCTGCATCCCTCTGTGAACATTTAACTGTTAGAAGTCAGTGGCTGTGTACCTCTTAGATCTTCTCTGCTGCCTAAGGCCCTGCTGTTATGCCATCTCATCATTCCAGTTAATTTCCTACAGACACCTTCTAGTTAGGATCATAATAACTAACATTTGTATAAAGCATTAGAATTTGCAAAATGGTTTCACTTACATTGTCTTTTTAAATACACTTTTATCCCTATTTTGCAAAAAAGAACACTGAGGCTCACAAAGGCTAATCAATTTCCATTTGGTTATATAGCTAATAAGCTGATGAAATAATTTGAACCCAGTACCTTTTGATGAGTTCTTCTCTACATTCCTGTTCAAAGGTGTCCCCAAGAACTGGACATTATACCCCAGGTGTGGTCTGTTTAACAGAGTCGAGAGCAGGGTTATTGTCTTCCTAGCTTGGGACTCTAAGATCTTTTGTTCTTTATACACCACATTCTATGTTTAACAAGTGTTTACTCAGCACTGAATAAACATAAAGCAATAGCAGTTATAGAGTCATGCATGAAGCAGAGTCCCTATGCTCCAGGGACTGATGTCTCAGTGGCAGGGCTGTCTATCTAATTTGTAGGGTCCAGTGCAAAATGAAAATGTGGGGCCCCTTGTGCAAAAAGCAGGGGGAAAATTGCCAGTAAAGATATAAAATATATAAAAGCTTTTTCTTATTTATGTAGTCTCTGGATTTATGGTGTTTTAAATTTGCTATTTAATATCCTAAGAAAATAATAATTAAAAATGTAAATTATTAGCAGGAATTTTACCATTCATCTATATATTGTGCAATGCTGGTTTTAAATGCAAGTGTAAGGGTACTAAATTTGTGTGTGGAATCCCTGAAATTACACAACTCCGTCCTTACCAAACCAGTGGAAACACTGCACAAAACTGACTCAGTTGTTTTTATTTCACTTCTTGACATGTGCACATTCTACCCACCACTCTCTCCTTTTGGGCTAAGGGTAAATAAGGAAGGACTGAAAAGAAAATAAACAATGAGTTGCCCTGTGTTTCCCTTTTCTTCTATGTCATTATTTCCAGCAAGTGGTTGACTACTATTTAGAACAACGTTGCCTTCTTTCTGTCTGTGAATGAAGTTCTGGTTCAAGTGGAAAGCATGCCCTCTCAGGGTTGTCAGTGTCCCTCTTTACTCACTACTTAGTCATAAATGTAACGTGTTTACCTTGTACTTGGCTTCGAGTCTTGTTAGACTCCCTCCCACCCGTTGTGGATCCACTGGAATTCTGTCTTCATGGAGCATCGAAAAAGCTATATACAAATCAGGCAGAAAGGAATGGGGGCACACATGTGCATACCCCTCTGCTCGTGCCGTGCTCCGGTGTCCCACAAGGCTTCACTTGCAAAACACAGATTCAAAAGTAAAGTTCTTAAAACTGTCAAGATGATGACAGTAGAGCATTAAACTCAGATGGGCCCTCCTGAGAGTGAAGCTCTTTGTGGCTGCAAAAGTCACAGGCCCATAACACCAGCGCTGAGTAGTAGAGAAAAAGGTAAGTCCAATTCAAAGCCAATGGAAGCTGAGCTATAATTGAGACAGCTCAACGGGCTTGGGCACCTGGGAAGAGTGGGCAAAGTTTCAAGGAGGTGATTTTGAGTAGCCATTGAGGAAGGAAATGATAGAGAGAGGCATTGAATGGGCTTCTGTATGAAGGAAAACTTGTGCTAAGTCACTGAGAGATGGAAGTACAGAAACTGGTAGGTTCAGGGCGCAGCCCTAGTCCAGGGCTGCCTTGTCAAAGAGAACGTGGTGTATTTATAGAACATTTACTTGTGTGGCACAGGAATATTGAATAAGATCATTGCTTTCTTATTTATATTGCATAGGATCTATAAGTCTGCAAGCACAGTCCTGAGAGAAACATCATACTTACATATGTGATTTTTCAATAATATGTAATTTATGTTAATTTTAGACAATTTCCCTTCAAAATGAAACACTGTTCTCTGTCTTATTTTTAGAGTGATTACAGTTAAAGACATACATCTTGAATTTTTTCAAATATATCTGCTTGAAGAGAGGATTAGGTAACTTGCTATAGGTTATTTTCTTTACATGTGAAAATTCCAGCAAATTTACAAATGTTGCTCTTATCATGTCTCAGAAATAGGATATGAGGTCTGAGATCTTCTCTAGAAGTCTTAGACAGAAGGTCAGAATTGGGCAAGAGACTCGTTCATTTGGACAGGCTAGAGATTGGGGTGCAGGTATGGCCCCTTAGGCAAAAAGCTCTATAGCCAAAAGGTGTTGCAAGCTTTTTCAGGATTTTGGCCAGCCTTTTTAGGGTTCTGGTGCTCCACTGCATGTTCCGAGACTGTTCACACATGGTGCACTACATTTAGGGTTCTCTGGTGGTTAGTTCCTTTGGATTTCTTATGTTGAAATGAGAGATTAATCAGGTGTTTTGTCTATGAGTGCCATAGGACTTGGTGCATTTCTGGTTTCTAGAATTTCGCGTGTGATCTTCTTATCTCTCATCTTTCCAGCCACAGCATTGATTATGATCACTGGGACACAGAAGATTCAAGGGGAGCCTGAATGCCCAGGCACTGCATTGAGCAGCTCCAGCATCCAGGCAGAAGGGCAGGCTAGAGCAAGACGGGGTTACAGAAACCAAAGCCCACACCTAACCTTGAACATGGGAGTGCTGGTGTGTGTGTATTTGAATGAGTACATACGGAGTGCTACAACTCGGTGGCAGGTATAAAAGCACAGTTAACATTGCTGAAGGACACCTGACTTCTAATAGGCAGTTAATACAAGAGGCTTAAGAATCTTTGTGGAAACAAATACCTGGAAGAGTAGCTTCAGACCTTCAGGGAATGGTTGCCAGTGGGAATTAAAATGCTGATTGTCTTATATCTAGATCAGCTTGGAATCAGGCCCTGAGCCTTCAGGGGATAAATCACTTGCCTCCCTGAAAGCTGGAGAAGAATAGTGGGAGGAAAAATAAATTACAGGATGATGATAATTTTTTCCTATGTATGGAATATTTCTTGGTTAATTCATCTTGTCCATTGTATCTGATCTTAATGTAGTTTTTAAAGTTTCTCCACAGAGATCCTGTGCATTCTTTTTTAAAACTATAAATGTGTAAAACCTTGATGAAGAAAATTTAAAAATACTACTAAAGGGCACAGTAGAATACCTGCACAAGGAGGAATATATAACATACTCTTGTTTAAAGGGTCCAACAGTGATATTAAACAGCAATATTATATCATTATTCCTAAGCTATTTTAACAGCTTTATTATGATTCTAATTTTTTTTGTTTTGTTTTGTTTTGTTTTGTTTTGTTTTGAGATGGAGTCTTGCTCTGTCTCCCAGGCTGGAGTGCAGTGGTGCTATCTCGGCTCACTGCAAGCTCCGCCTCCCGGGTTCACGCCATTCTCCTGCCTCAGCCTCCCCAGATGATTCTAATTTTTAAATAATTTCAACTTTTATTATAGATGAAAGGGTACATGTGCAGATTTGTTACATAGGTATATTGTGTGATGCTGAAGTTTGGGGTACAAATGATATTATCCTCCAGGTAGTGAGCATAGTACCCAGTAGGTGGCTTTTTCAACCATCCCCTCTTCCCTCCCTCCTTTCCCCATCTGGTAGTTCCCAGTGTCTATCATTCCCATATTTATGTCTATGTGTATTCAGTGTTTAGCTCCCATTTATAAGTGAGATCATATTGTATTTGGTTTTCTGTTGCATTAATTCACTTAGGATAATGATCTTCAGCTCAATCTATATTGCTACAAAGGACATTATTTCACTTTTGTATGGCTGCAGTGTATTCCATGGTGCATATGTACCACCTTGTCTTCATCCAAACCACTGTCGAAGGGCACCTAAATTGAGTCCACGTCTCTGCGATTGTGAATAGTGTTGCAGTGAACTTATAAGTACATCTGTCTTTTTGATAGAATGGATTACTTTCTTTGGGATAGATACCCAGTAGTGAGTTGCTAGGTCAAATGGAAGTTCTATTTTAACTTTTTTGAGAAATTTCCAGACTTCTTTCCAAGAGGCTGAACTAGTTTGTATTCCCACCAGTGTGTATATGTGATTCCTTTTCTCTGCAGCCTCACCAGCATCGTATTTTTTGACTTTTTAATAATCGCCATTCTGACGGGTATGGGATGGTATCTCACTGTAGTTTTAATTTGCATTTCTCTGACGATTAGTGACGAGCTTTTTTTCATATGTCTGTTGGCCACTTGTACGTCTTCTTTTGAGAAGTGTCTGTTCATGTCCTTTGCCCATTTTTAAATTGCATTATTTATTTTTTGCTTGTTGATTTGTTTTCGCTTGTAGATTCTGGGTATTAGACCTTGGTCAGATACATAGTTTGTGAATATTTTCTCCCATTCTGTAGGCTGTCTGTTTACCCTGTTGATAGTTTCTTTTGCTCTGCAGAAGCTCTTTAGTTTTAATTAGGTCCCACATGTCAATTTTTGTTTTGGTTGCAATTGCTTTTAGGAATCTAGCCATAAGTTCTTTGCCTAAGGCAATGTTGAGAAGGGATTTCCTAGGTTTTCTTCTAGGAATTTTATAATTTGAGGTCTTAAATTTAAATCTTTAATTCATGTTGAGTTAATTTTTGGCTATGCTGAGAGGTAGGGGTCCAGTTTCATTCTTCTGCATATGGCTAGCCAGTTACCGCAGAACCATTTATTGAATAGAAAGTCCTTTCCCCATTGCATATTTTTGTTGATTTTGTTGAAGATCAGATGGTTGTAGATATGTAGGTTTATTTCTGGGTTCTGTATTCTGTTCTATTGGTCTGTGTATCTTTTTTCATACCAGTACCATGCTGTTTGGGTAACTGTAGCCTTAAAGTATACTTTGAAGTCAGGTAATGTGATGTCTCTGGCTTTGTTCTTTTTGCTTAGGATTGCTTTGGCTATTCAGGTTTTTTTTTGGTTCTACATGAATTTTAGAATAAATTTTTCTAATTCTGTGAAAAATGATGTTAGTATTTTTATAGGGATAGCGCTGAATCTGTATGTTGCTTTGGGCAATATGGTCATTTTAACAATATCTATTCTTCCAGTCCATGAGCATGGTCTTAATATGTTTTTCCATTTATTTGTTTCCTCTCTGATTTCTTTCAGCAGTGTTTTGTAGTTGTCTCTGCAGAGATCTTTGACCTATTTGGTTAGATGAATTCCTATGTAGTTCTTTTTTTTTTTTGCGTGTGTGTGGGTATTGTAAATGGGATTGTATTCTTGATTTGGTTCTCAGTCGGAATGTTATTGCTCTATAGGAATGCTACTGATTTTTGTACATGACTTTATGTCCTGACATTTAACTGAATTAGTGTATCAGTTCCAGGAGCCTTTGGTGGAGTCTTTAGGATTTTCCATGTGTAGAATTATATTGTCAGCAAAGGGAGATCATTTGACTTCTTCTTTTCCTATTTGGATACCTTTTATTAAATCTTTCTCTTGCCTGAATGCTCTGGCCAGGACTTCCTTGAGCATTCTTACTTTCAAGTTAATTTCAAGATATTTCTTTTATTGTGGATGCTATCTTATTTTCTTTTATATTTTTCTACTTGATTATTGTTTCTGTAGAGCAATATTGTAGATGTTGATAAGTTAATCTTGAATTCTACCACCTTGTTCAAATTTGTTATTTTTTTCTACTTATGTATTGATTCTGTTAATTCTTACCCATTGGTTCAGCTTACTTTTTTATGTTGGTCACATTTCTCTTTATCTATTGATTGTGTTAATTTTTCTATGTTGATAGACACATTTTATGCTCATCACTTTTTTTTCTCTCCTCCTTCAATTATTATCCTTCTGATTTCTTTTTGTTTTCTCATAGTGTTGGCCTGAAGTAGTGATAGCAGGTAGTATTATGTGTCTAAAGTTTTTCAATTAATTGAATGCTTGCTGTAAATTTTGGTATGTAACCTTTATCTTATTAAGGAAGTTACTCTCATTCTTAGTAGTCTGAGAATTTTTAACATGAATCATTGTATACTTTTCAAATGTTATTTCTACATTTACTGAGATAACCAAGTGATCTTTTTCATTTAATCTATTAATGTGATGGATTACTTTAATAGGTTTTCTAATGTCAAACCATCATTGAATTATTAGGAAATTTGTTTTCCAGACATAGGATATATCTGAACATTGGGATAAAGTTTATCTGATCATGATGTCTTTGTTATCTTTGCCATAGTCTCCTTGCCCTGCTGTCGTCTTTCCCTCCTCCTGCCCACTTTTTCCTCTCCCCTCCTGTTTTAATATTCTGTTGGATGTGATTGACTATGTTTGTATTAACGTATTTGCATCTATGTTGATAAGTGAGATTTTCTTTCATTGACCGTATTAGGTACCAGTGTTCTTATCACATATGCTGGGCAGCTTATCCTTTTTTTCTGTATACTTTAATAACATATAAAATAGGAACGATCTGTTTGTTGAAAGTGAAACTCACTGGCAAAATGATCTGGGCCTAATATTTTCCTTTTTTTGTAAGAGATTTAAAAATTATTATTTCCAGTTCTGTTTTTTATGATTATTGTTTTATTCAAGATTTCTATTTTATCTCAAACAATTTTTATGCTTAATATTTTCAAGAATATTTGATATTCTTTTCTTATTTGAATATCAGTTTGTGGTTATTTGTTTTTTAATTTAATTTGCAACTTCTACCTTTTTATCTTTTTCAGATTTTCTTGAACTATGTATAATGTAGGAATCTTTTCCAAGAACTAGCTTGCTAATCTTCCTTCTCCCTCCTTCTCTCCTCCTCTTCTTTCTTCTTTTCTTCCTCCTTCCTTTATGAATGTTTTTCACATTGATCCCTGCCCTCATTGTTCTTTCCTTTTTGTGTGTTTCAATTTGTTACTTGCTCTTTGCAGATTCTTGTGTTGACTGTTTAACTTGCTTGTTTTCAGCCTTTTTTGTTTCCTTAAAAACGTACTTAAAATTATAATTTCTCTTAAGATTTCTTCTGTAATGGTTATTTAATATTTATTTTGCAAACTTTTTAAAAAATTTTTTTGTTCCTTTGTTATTAATTTCTGATTTTACTACATATTATGGTCATAAAAATTTTTCTATATGATGTTGATTCTTTGGAATGTATTGTGTTTTTCAATATTGTGGCCTATTACCTCATCAATATTTGTGGTTTTAATTTGCATTTCTCAGGTAACTAATGATGTCAAATTGAAGCCATTTCTTATACTAATCGGCCTTTTGCATCTTCATTTCTCAAGGTTCTATTTCTTTTGCCCATTACTTACTGTGTTGTCTCTTTATTAAATTGTGGAATTTAAAAATATAATTTGTATATACATCATTTGTCAGAAATGTGTATTTTAAATATTTTCTTCCTTTTTGCCCCAGTAATTTTATATCCTTATTTTAAAAACTATAATTCTCATAGACAAGCTATTTGCTTTTTAAAGCCACTCTGGGAATCTATAGCTTGCCTTTTCATTTTCTTAATGATGTCCTTTGAAGAGCAGAATTTTTTTCTGTTTTGTTTTGCCTAACCCGTAATGGGTTTTGTGTATGGAAAGATCTTTTTTACCATCCTAATATCAGAAAGGTTTTTTCCTCTATCAGCTTTATATTTTTAGTTTTTATATGTAGCTCTGTGAATCATCTTGGGTTACTTTACCTATATATCGTGAGGCCTATTTATTCATTACAGAGTTACATTTGTTTCAGCATCATTTGTTGAAAAGATCACATTTTCTGTCTCTATTGAATTACCCTGGTGCTTTTGTTGAAAATTAATTTGTCCTATTGTTAGCTGCAGCAAATCTGTATGGGTCTACAGCAACCTTAATTCTTGCCTCCTCAGAAGAAAGAATTTGACTGAGGGGGCATAAGGCAGTGCAAGAGACCAAGACAAGTTTTAGAATAGGAGTCAAAGTTTATTAAAAAGTTTTAGAACAGGAACAAAAGGAAGTAAAGTACACTGGAAGAGGGCCAAGCAGGTGACGAGAGATTCAAGTGCACTGTTTGACCTTTGACTTGGGGCTTTAGACATTGGCATGATTCCAGGGTCTGTGTTACTTCTACCCTGATTCTTCCCTTAGAGCGGGCTGTCCACATGCGCAGTGGCCTGTCCGCACTTGGGAGGGGCTGCATGCCCAGTGTGCTTATTGAAGTTGTACACATGCTCACTTGAGGCATTCTGCCCTTACCAGACGAGTGTTCCTAGAGCAAGGTCATATACCAGTTAAATGCGCCAGTTTGCCTCTTAGTGTGCATGCTTGAGCCCACTCGCCCAGCTCCTGAGATCTTATTGGGAAGCCGCTGATCACCAGCTTCAGGTGTTCTCTATCTTTTGGGAAACTGCCTTTCCCTGGCACCAGCTACAACCAATTATTTTAGAGAGACAGTTCAACTGCCTGGCCATCACCTGATGGTGGCCTGACATTCCTGGTATAAGGGTGCTCCCTCTCCTACTCTGCTCATGTCTGCTTAACTACCTACTCTAACAACATATGTCCACATACATTTCTTAATTCCTTATTCCATTTAATTGATCTCTTTTTCTGTCCTTATATCAGAACCACATTTTCTGATAGCATTTTTGTAAATTTTGGAATCAGGTCCTATAAATCTTTCTACTTTGTTCTTACTGCTCTCTCTTTTTTTTTTTTTTTTTTTTTTTTTTTTTTTTTTTTGAGACGGAATCCCACTCTGTTTCCAGGCTAGAGTGCAGTGGTGCAATCTTGGCTCACTGCAACCTACAACTCCCGGGTTCAAGCAATTCTCCTGCCTCAGCCTCAGCCTGGGACTACAGGCGAGCGCCACCACGCCCAGCTAATTTTTGTACTTTTAGTAGAGATGGGGTTTCACTATGTTGGCCAGGATGGTCTCGATCTCTTGACCTTGTGATCTGCCTGCCTTGGCCTCCCAGAGTGCTGGGATTACAGGCGTAAGCCACCGCACCCGGCCCTTTTCTTATTGTTTTAATAACTATAGGTTCTTTACATTTCCATACAAGTTTTAGACTCACCTGTCAATTTCTACAAAAATCCTGATGTGGTTTTCATTGTGATGGCATTGAATCTACAGATCAACTTTGGGGCAGGTCACGGTTTAATGTTGAGACTTCCCTGAAACATGAAACATCTATTCATTTGCATAGGTCTTTATTTTTTTTCTCCACTATTTTTTGGTTTTCCATATAGAGGTCTTGCGTATTTGTTATTATGTTTTTTCCCTATTTAATGTTTTATTATGCAATTGTAAATAGTATTGTTTTAAATTTCATTGTCAGTTATTCATTGCCGGTATATAGAAATAGAGTTGATTTTCATATAGTCACTTTGTCATTGGGCCTTACTAAAGGAATTTTTCAGTTCCAGTAATTTTATGAGTATGTACATTCCTTAAAATTTTCACTGTAAGCAACCATGTTGTTTGGGTTGGGAGTGAGGGTAGGGTGGGGGCAAAAAACAGTTTTACTTCTTCTGTTCCAATGTTTATGCCTTATATATATACCTCTTTCTTGCCTTACTGCACTATCCAGGACTGCTAGTTCAATGTTGAGTAGAAGTAGTAGGAGTGGATATTTTCCTGACTTGAGGGGAAAAGCAGTCAATATTTCAACATTAATTGTGATATTAGAGTGAGATTTTTTTTAGATAGTTTTATCAGGTTCCCTTTTATTACTAGGAGCTTTTTTTTTTTCTTTCTTGATCATGTGTTCAATTTTGTAAAATGTCCTTTCTATATCTCTTAACATGATCATAGTTTTTATTTTACCTTTTATATTGTTAATATTTTTGTTAATCAGATACTGTTTTGAATGTTGAACTAATCTTGTATTTTGGGGAAAAATACCATATGGTCAAGCTGTATTATCTGTTTCCGTATTGCTGGGTTTAATTTGCTAATATTTTGTTATGACTTCTACATCTTTATGAGTGATATTGGTTTGTAATTTTCCTTTTTTATAATATTACTATCATGTTTTGTTATTAAGGTGATAATTGTAAATTGTGTTGTGGTATGCCCCTTCCACCTCTTTCCTCCTTTTTTTTCCAAGAACCCAAATTGGCCTTGCTGATATTCATTACTGTCTCTTTTCTATTTCATTGTTTTCTTCTTTATTTTATTGCTTCCTCCTTTCTAATTACTTTGCATTAATTTATTCTATTTGTAGCTTCTTAACTTGGCAGCATAGATCGTTCACTTTAAACCTTTCTTACTTTTTTAAATATAAGCTTTTTAAAGCTACAGATTTTTTTCTAAGCATTGCCTTAGTAAATCTCACACATTTTTATATGTTATTATTATTTAGTTCTAAATATTTTCTAATTTCACTTATGATTTCTTTGTACCCCTGGAATATTCTGAGAGATTTGATAATTTCTAGACCTCTTAATATTGATATCTAATTAAATACTTTATGGACAGGAAACATATTCTGATTTGTAAAAATTTGTTGAGAGTTGTTTTTTATTCCAATATATGGTCTGTCCGATTAAATATTTTTCAGTGTACTTGACAAGAATGTGTATTATATGAATTTTGCTTTGTTGAGTTTAGTATTCAAAATATATTTTAAGTTGAAGTTCACTGATAATGTTCAAATCTTCTGCATTCATGCTATCTTCTTGGTCTGTCGTTTTATAATTTCCTAAGAGAGTGGTGTTAAAAATCTCCAACTATGGGGTTTCTATTTTTTCTCCTTGTTTCTACTAAGTCTTTGTTTCATATATGTTAAAATTCTTAGGTGTCTACATATTTTGGGCTATTATGCTTTATTAATGAAATGGCCCTCTATAGTAACACCCTATTGTCATTGTGAAATTACCCTCATTTTCTCTGGTAATATACATTGGCTTGAAGTCTATTTTGTTTGCTATTTATATAGCCAGACAGGTTTTCCTATGTGTATAATATTTGATGTATTTTTTCATTCTTTTATTTAAACTTGCCCATATCTTTACATTTAAAGTGTGTCTTTTTTAATAGAGCATGTATTTGTTTGCTTTCTTATCTAGTTTAACAATCTTTGCCTTGTAATTGGAGTGTTACATATATATACATGTATATATGTATATATGTTACATATATATTTGTATATATACACATGTTACACATATGTGTATACACACACACACACACATATATATAGTTGTTTTTGTTTGTTTGTTTGTTTTTGAGATGGAGTCCCACTCTGTCACTCAGGCTGGAGTGCAGTGGTGCAATCTAGGCTAACTGCAGGAGTGTTACATATATTTAATGTAATTTTCGATATTTGTTTTTAAGTGTGCAATTTTGCTATTTGGTTTCCATTTGTCTCCTCTATTTTGTTTCTCTGTTCCTCCTTTCCTGAATTTTTTAGGTTAATTAAATATTTTTAGTATTATGTTTTATATCCTCTATAGTCTTTTACCTATATCTTTCATATTATTGGATAATATCCGATATCCAATTATGTTACTGGTTGATATTAGGCTTTGTTAGGGTAGGACTGTTTTTGTTTTGTCTTTAGTTGTAAGGAAAATAGTTCTTCAAACAAGTATTTATTCTTAACCCATGGCCCTTCTGTGATGTCACTAGAAAGCTCAAGTTATTTGCCAAGCCCCCACTAGCTGGCAGGACTTAAATTGCAAATTCAAGATAATAATCATCAGCAGCTGAAATATACAGCTGCTGAAATCTCTGTTTGCCTTCTTCCACCTTCCTTTGGTTGGTTTTATCCTGTGCTCTTTGGAGTCTTGCCCCATGCATGTATGTACATACAATTTAAGTGATCAGCCAAGGATTTATATGCAGGTTTCAGGTCTTATTTCTATGCATTTCTTCGTTTTGGATCACCAGCCCCACCCCCTGTTGCTTTTTGCAGTGCTGTGGCAGCCTTAGACTCCGTCCTCTGACTCTTCATACTAACAAGACTGGATTTCTACTTGAATTCCACTTGTCCTGTCCTAAGGGAAAAGATGTATAAAAGTAGATCTTACCCAGTGTGTGTGTGTTTTTTTCTTTCAAAGGTCAGTTTCCTTCTTCATTTGGTTTCTCTTCAGTGCCTTCAAAAAGTTGTTTTTATGTTTTGTGTGGAGTTTGTACCTGTTTTCAGCAAAGTGTTAGTCTGTTATAAGCTACTCCACCATTATTAGAAGTCACAACTTCTCTGAGGGTCTTGGTTGGTGGGCTTATACCATTTACAATGACTTTAAATACTGTTACATCAGGACTTATTCCTGTTATCTTCGTCATATTTATTTTCTGTTTATTATTTTTTCTTTTGGTTTTTTCTTCTTTTCTGATTTCCTTTGTATACATCACATTCTCTTTTGCTTAAAAGACAGTAATTCAACATTATGTGATTCTCCCTAACTTAGCTAACTTATTACAGTACACTCTTCTTTTTCATTTTTCTCTATCAGTATCTTAATTTGTTATCCATAGTTCTATCAAGAAGCATACAATGGCATACCTATTGTTGGTGTCTTTCACCATCCCTGTCATTTTTAGTTCTTTGCTACTAAGGTCATTTTTTTTTCAGGTTTGAGCATGAGGAAGGGATACAATAGCCTGTTCTAGTTTACCATTTTGCTATAAATTACACAAAGCTGTTTTTTTTTTTAAAAAAAGAAAATATACATATATGTTCCATTAGGTACAGCGTCATTTTTTAAAATAGGAAAAGCTAATAAAGAAACAGCTTCTAAAGGAAGGTTGCTATAGAACTGGAAGCACAGTGTATTTTTTAGTAGTTAGTTATTCCTTTTTGGGCAAACATTAGGGGAAACAAAACAGGTAGGGTCTTCTTTTGGAAATTAAGGTAAATTCTCTTAACTCCTAGCATATTGCCTGTTTATTATATATTTTGCTTTAAATTTGTCATCTACTGCATAAAATCTACTCTCAAGAAATGTTATTGAGACATTCTATAGAACTAAGGAATAGGACTATGAATAGGACTTCTGAAGTAGAAAGGAAGATAAGCATATAACATTCCCAGAGATGCCTCAAAGAGGTATCTAAGAATACTGTCTAAAGCTGCCTGGATTTATGGCCCTGAAAAGCAGTCTTCACTCAGGGGAATAGCAACATTTCTGGTTACCCATAAATGGAAGGGAAAAGCTAAAAGACAGTGAAAGGGTTAAGGGAGAGAAAATCTAGATTGTTGGCTACAATGTCTATTCCATACTCCTTATGTTTCTACAGAGGACAGAATGTACACACTGCACCTGAGGAAGGAAAAATATGGAAAGAACACTACCCATTTTTCTATGCCTCCCAAGTTGTTCCTCTCCTGGATTTGAGGTTACCTATCTTAGTCTGTGCCTGGTACTATAACAAAATACCATAGAATAGGTAATTTATAAACAGTGGAAGTTTATTGCTTTCTGTTTTGGAGTCTAGGAAGTCCAAGATCAAGATGCTAGCAGATCTGTTGTCTAATAAAGGCCTGTTTTCATAGATGGTGTCTTCTGTGTGTCCTCTCATCACAGAAGGGGCTAAAGGGCTTCCTCAAACTTTTTATTTTTATTTATTTATTTATTTATTTTAGACAGTCTCCTCACTCTTGTTGCCCAGGCTGGAGTGCAATGGTGCGAACTCAGCTCACTGCAACCTCTGCCTCCTGGGTTCAAGCCATTCTCCTGCCTCAGCCTTCTGAGTAGCTGGGATTACAGGCACCCGCTCCCATGCTCAGCTAATTTTTTTTGTATTTTTAGTAGAGACGGGGTTTCACCATGTTGGCCAGGCTGGTTTCGAACTCTTGACCTCAAGCGATCCACCCACCTTGGCCTCCCAAAGTGTTGGGATTACAGGCATGAACCACCGCACCCAGCCCAGACTTCTTTTATAAGAACTCTAATCCCATTTATGAGAGCTCTGTCCTCATAACTTAATCACTTTCTAGAGGCCCATCTATTAATACCAAGTTTCTACATGTGAGGTTTGGGGGGACACATTTTGACCATAGCATTACTGAAAGGTGAGTTACGGAGTAGGAATTCAGCATGCCCTGTGCTTCCAGATCTGCCTGCCAGTAGCTTTTCATCTATGCCAATGGATAAGTTTAATCCTGCAGTAGAGTATTAGCCAACCCCTCTGGCATCAGATATAAAGCTATATTCTCCAATCAGACTGAACAGTAAAGCATTGATATCTTTTTATCCCCTATCTGCCTGCTTCATTTGCCTTTTAATTTGTTTTGGAACTTGTGAGAAGTGCTATTTTTCTATCTATTTAAACCTCAACAAGATATTTCTGCATCCAGTCAATTTGTATGATGATCAAAATGAGAGTAATATTTCAGAGCACTAAAAAGGGTACAAATGAACCATTGATATGTGCAGCAACTTGGCTGGGTCTAAAGGGCATTATTCTGAATGAAAAAAGCTAGTTTCAAAAAATTTCATAGTGTATAATTCTATTTATATAACATTCTTGAAAGGACAGAATTATGGAGATAGAGAACACATTAGTGGTGGCCAGGGGATAGAGATAGGGAGGGAGTAGCATAAGGGTGTTCCCTGGTGGAGATAGAAGAATGCTGTTTTCTGATTACAGTGATGGTTATCACAATCTATACAGGGACTAAACCTGTGTAGAACTATATATATACATATATACATACATATGTACAAATGAGTGCATGCAAAAGCTGGCAAAACCTGAATAAGGTCTGTAGTCTGTATAAGGTAATCATACTACTGTAGTTTCTTGGGAAGATGATTATAATTCCAAAAGACACAATCCCAAAAGATAAAATTCCTTCAGTCTAAAATCCCCAAAATCACAATCCTGAAAGATAAAAATCCCAAAAATATAGTTCTGGAAAAAATAATTTAAAAATTCTTTAAAAGATATATATTTGCATTTTAAAAGTGGATTTATTTATAAAACATATAAAAACATGACAGAACACTTCATAGGTTACCTTACACAATAAAATACACAATACTAACAGATATTTTGTGTAAGCACCAAGGTATACACACAGTAATTGCATGGGTATAACAGTTATGAGCAAATAAACAGTATTCATAAATAGGTAAAAAGGGAAATAATGAGTGCATATCATTATGGTTTGTAACCGTGTGCACCCAGCCATGTACCTGTGGTCATCTGAAATACTGTGATGAACAACCTAAGTCTTTTGAAGAGATGGGTTAAAAAACCAAGATGAGTCACCACAACATATACAGTCACCCAAATTGCTGAGCTCTTGAGAAATGTTACTTTTTACAAATGCACGTGTACAAAAGGTACATCTCTTTATTGTTTTTACATACATGTACAATGGTTACACACAAAAATTAACATTGTGATAATGCGCTTTCGTGGAGTCTCTTTTGCAAAAAACTGCGTAAAACGAATTGGAACTCTCTAAAGGTCTCTACAGAATTTGTACCTCCAGTATTGAAATGATGTGAAGATGAAATACATAGCAAGTGAATTGTAGAAAATAATGCTGGTAATTTAAAATAGTGAAAAACTAAAATAATAAGAAAAAAATCTTTTAAAACTCCATGTATGAAAAAGTATATTGCAGGAATAGATTATGGGTAGTTTCCTGGAGATAGTTTATAAGAGTTGGGTGACTTTTTACAATCATTATATCTTAAAGTCTTGTATCGTGATGAATAGCTGAGGTTTTTCTTTCAGGACACAGCTCTCCTTAAATCATATTCAATGTGCAAATAAAGACAGTAACAAGTTAATAGTTTCATCTAACACGATGCAACTATCCTGTGACTGTAATTTTCAGAATTTTGGATTTTAAGATTTTGATTTAAAGGGCGTTTGATATTTAGGGATTTTGATCCTTCCGGATTTCAACATTTGGGATTGGATCTTTCAGGATTATTATCCAAACCAAGTTTCCTGGATTTGATAATCATGTTGAGATGTTACCATCTGGGGAAGCTGGCTAAAAGAACACAGAACATTGGCAACTTCCTGTAAATTGATAATTGTTTCTGAACAAAAAGTCAAAAATAACTGTGCAAACATTGTCACTGAATCCCAACCCCTCCTCACCTAACAGATAGCAAGCAGGGGGATGAACCATAATGTATGAAGGGAGACATGCTACCAGACTCTTTTCAGAAATAAATTTGGTCCCAGCTTAAAGTCATGATGTAAACAATCTCGAAAACCCGAGAAAATATCCCACTAAATAATGAATTTCTAAAATTCCATTTATCTCTTCTTGAAGTTTGTTCACTTAACTCAAAACAAGTTTTAGTTTTCCCCTTACTAGATGGAATTGTTGGCTGTCTTGCTTCCTGGTTTAAAAACCCAAGATTTATGAAACTCAAACTCGTTTGTGAATGTACAAGTGAGTTTTCTTTTAGTAATGATTCTTAAAAGTCAAGATGCTTTTTAAAAACAAACGATTGTTAACAGGTACAAAAATACATTTGGATAGAAGGAATAATATCAAGGGTTTGGTAGTACGGTAGGGTGACTATAATGAACAATTAATATATAGTTCAAAATAGAAGATTGGAATGTTGCCAACATAAAGCAAAGATAAATGTTTGAGGTGATGGATATCTCAGTTATCCTGATGTGTGTCATATATGCACACACATTGTACATATGTTTCAAAATATCACGTTCCCCAAAAATATGTACAACTATTAGGTATTGATTTAAAAAGGAAAGAAAATAAACCAAATAAGTGATTGTTCATGGGGAAAGAAGTGCAGACTTTAAAACAATTAATGGTTTTGGTAACTATTCTTCTCTGCACAAGTATTAGCCAGTTTTCACTCTTTAGCAGTAATATATACTTCGAGCCCTAAATATTCAAAACATGAACTAATTTTTCTTCATTATTGAAATCTCTGTATGCAAACCTAGTAGCATTTGAAAGCTAATCTCCCTATGTGCCAGAGTAATTACAGCAAAGTAAATAATCTCCAGTGTTCTTATTCCCTATAGAAATGGTTTAATATCTTATCTTTCGAAACTGGTTTTCAGCTCATTCAAAAAGCCTGAGAAAAGTTCTTTAGTATTCAGAAAAGGAGTAACTTTAATAACGCTCTATTGCATATCTGCCCTCTAGCAATTCCGATTGTGCTGGGGTATACCATTCTAGGAGAAAAGAATTCTTTCTACTTCTGTTTGCTAGCATGGGGTGTGTGTTCCTCTGTAGAGCATCAAATCAGACTCCTGAACCAGAAGTGCATAAACACGAAGTGATCTGTTTGACTTGTTGATGATTCCATAGGAGGCATTCTTTCCCTCAAGTCATTTCTTAGCTGATGCGCCAGTGTGATATGAGGGGCCACTGCACTTCTCCATGCTAGTACTTGGAGGGACTGAGCAACCATGCTGATTTGTCACCCACTGGAATTTTTTGTCCTTTACAAGGTTTGCAGTGTTGGTCCCAGTGTCTGCACAAGCTCCAGAATTAGTCATTATGCAGTTGCTTCCCAAGTTGTGAGGCAGTCATCAGCTGGGATGAGCTCTTTGCTTCTGTATCTGAAATGTTGGATATCAGTGCCAAAGTGATTCTTGCTTTTTAAACTGTGAAATTGTTTTTCACAGGCTCTTTACTAGTGTATGGGCTGGAAGCTATGCCTTTTTTTCCCCAAAAGGTTAAAACTGTAAGAAGAGTTTCTTAGCATATATGACTCATGTTCTTTCTAGAGTAAGATCATTGGGAGACATTTAGTTTTGAATAAATATATCTCTAGTGAAGTGTGCAAAGACTTGACATGTGCTATTTGCAGTTTTCAGACTCTTATAATTTTGTGAAAAGTGCAGTGTTGATTGAAAGTTTCTATTTTTGATCATGATGTTAAGATAATTGTTTTGTTTTACCTCTTGCCTCAATAAAATATGAGGTTAAACTTCATTTTTGTGGATTTTTATATGTGTTAAAATTGTAATATTTTAAATTTTCAAAAGATGCCCTTCTATGATATGGTTTAATGGTTTGCATTTTAGCTCACAGTCTACTTTATAACCCCTGAGTTTTACATTTTATTATTTATGCTCTGATTTGGCATTCTGTAAAATTTCTGATATTTGCCGGCTACTCTAACAATTAGGGCCTTTGGAGGTCTGTATTTCCAACTTTATATAATTGATCTTTTCTTTGTTTTTACTGTAGCTTCCAGGTCAAGATTAAATGTGTTTACCAAAAGGTACTCATGTAGGAGTTGTGATTCTTACGTGTTGGTTGCTGAAAACCAAAGGGCTTTTGAAGGTGGGATGACAAGCAAAGCATTATTTGTAATAGAGTGTCACTGTTGGATATGGTAAAGTAAAATTTTAGGTGAAAACCAGTGACACAAAGGGATTCCCTGATGACTCACCCGTTTTTTTTTTTTAGTACACTCCTTCATTTTCTCTGACTGCTTCTCTCCTGCTTCATCATTACTCTCTGCTTATGTACAGAGTGTTTGAATGTGTTCTCCACTGTGTCTTCTTTTTCTCTCTTCCTTCTTTGCCCTTCCAAATGTGGATGTACTGCAAGGCCCTATCCTTTCCTTCCTCCTTGCTGATTCTGGTGTGATGGAGCATCTGGAAGCTTAGCTTCATTCAGTTCGTGAGCCTTTCCTGAACAGGGCAGAAGGAACAATAGAAGCTTCATCTACAGTAAGTAGCATATGGGGACCCAAACCAGTTCTGATCCTGTAAGCCAGGTGTTGACGGAGGGGTGGTAGAGTTACTTCTGGTTACTCATATTCAGACCATCCTATATCCCTCCCACAAAGCCTATCAGATCTGTCCGATTTATGTGAACTAGAGTCTTCCTGGAATCCCATCCCTTTGGATGGAACTTGGCTATTTTGCCCAGGTCCTGCTAGTCCTGAGAGGCTGGGTTCTGCCCTTCATCTCCTGATCCAGTGGCAGGTGATCTGTCCTGATATGGCTAGCCTCTGATTGGAAATTCCTGCTGCTGTGCCTGACTTTCTAGATTAATCTTCCTAGATATCAGCACTGGCCTGATTAAGCCTGTGTTTGCACCGTCCATCAGAACATTGTAGTTGAACAGCCAGCTCCCTTCCTCAAGGTTGAGCCCTAAAATTGGGTCAGTTTCCCAAGCCCTTGCATGGCCTTGTCCTGGTCTTCTTTGCTTCTTCAGTGGACTGAGTTTCCTATTTGAGGTTGTAACAGGCCACTTTTCTTCTCCCTCCGTTTCCCACCCTGAAGGTTTCAGCAATGAACTCTACTAGGAAACATTGCTTAAGCTCCAATTCTGTATTTTTATTTGCTTACTGGACCCTACCTACATATGTTCCCCTGATAGCTTAAACCCAATCTATGTCTAAAAGTGAACTCATTTCCTTCCCACTCCTACTCGTTCTTCCTTCGGACTTGACCACCCTTTCTGTTAATGACACAATGGTCTATCCCATCTTCCATGCCAAAAACCTAGAGTCATCTTGTATTCCACCTTCTAAATCACTGTTCATATTCAGTGTTAATTATTTCATTTATTCTGTATCTTTTTCCAACTCCTCATTTGTATGTTTTACTCTGTGCCTTTTTTTATACAGTTGCTTCTGTCTGAGATGCAACTCCTTATTTCTGCTTGTTTAAAACTTTTTTATCCTTCAAGAGCCAGTGAAGATGATTTCTGTTCCAAAACCATCTTCTCTGATATGGCCAGCTGGAAATATTCTTATATATTCTTAAAAAAAAAAAAAAGGAATCTCAAAAATGTATCCTGTCATTATTTATGTACATCTTGAATTGTCCTGGTTATAATGTAAGCACCTGAGATAAAGGTGTAAGTGCGTGTGTCTATGTGTCGTTTATTGCTATATCATATCAAAACCCACCTAGATCTTCCTAAATTGGTCCCTGAACTCCAGGTATCATTGCTAACTAGCATGGATATCCTTTCTATGTGTCCTATAACACCACATTCTGTGACTCCCAAGCTCATGTCAGCCACTCTGTGTTTGTGTCCACCTATAATGGCTAAACATTGTCCACTATGTATAAAATGTCTGTTGAAGTATCCCAATTACTTTCCCAGTTGAGTCCCCCAAAACCAGAAAGCAGACACACAAGGAACCAAAATAAATCAAATAGCAAAGAAAATGGCACAACCATTTTGGAAAACAATTTGGCAGTTCCGGAAAAGGTTAAACATGACCCAGGATATCTCTTAGATATGTATCCAGGAGAACTGAAAACGTATTTTCATATGAGTACCTGTACATGAATGTTCATAACAACATCAGTCATAATAGCTAAACGATGGGAAGAACCCACATGTCCATCAACTGATGAATGGATAAACAAAATCTGGTGTTAATATAGCTATACCATGAAATATTATTCTGACATCAAAAGGAATGAAGTACCAACAGGTGTTGCAACATAGATGAACTTTGAAGACATTATGCTGAGTGAAAGAAGCTAGTCACAAAAGGCTATATATTATATAATTTCCTTCATATGAAATGTCTAGAATAGGCAAATTCATAGAAACAGAAAGTAGAGTAGTAGTTATGGGTTGTAGTTGGGGGATGGGGAGTGACTACTTATGGATATGGGGTTTCTTTTGAGGATGATGAAAATGTTCTGGAATTAAATAATGGTGATAATTGCCCAACTCTGTGAATATATTAAAAATCACTGAACTGTACACTTAAAAAGGGGGAATATTTAGGGTATGTGGACCATATTTCAATAAAGCTGTTATTTTGTAAAATGTGAAGAAAACATGAGGCTAGATGGGGTGGCTCATGCCTGTAATCCCAGCACTTTGGGAGGCCGAGGCGGGCCGATCACCTGAGGTCAGGAGTTCGAGACTAGCCTGGCCAACATGGCGAAAACCTGTCTCTACTAAAAATACAAAAATTAGCTGGGCACAGTGGCATGTGCCTATAGTCACAGCTACTCAGGAGGCTGAGGCTGGAGAATTGCTTGAACTCAGGAGGTGGAGGTTGCAATGCGCCAAGGTCACACCACTGTACTCCAGCCTGGGTGACAGAACAAGACTCTGTCTCAAAGGGAAAAAAAAAAAGAAATAATTAGATTATTTTAAAAGTAAAAGGAGAAAGGGTCTGAATATGTTTTGTTGAACCAAGGTGAGCCCTCTGGCTATGATTAGGTCAGTTAAAGCACTTTGATGGATGAGGAGATCAAGGCTCAGAGAGGTTAGGTAACCCCTACTTAGACTCCTGCAGTGTGTGGTGGGAATGGAGTAAGGAACCATTTTTTTAAAAATGTGAGTTTGTTCTGCTAATCATGGGTTACCTTCTCAGAAGAGCATGCAGTTCATATCAGGTGTGTCTTTGTGAACATATCACTCTGTGGGGCCTGGTGCCTGCAGGAGATTGAAGTCTAGATGTGCTCAGGACTAAGCCCCACTCACTCAGGATTAAGTCTGCCTTGCAGGATCTTGCAGGGTGCCATAGATGTGTGCAGTTAGTGCTTGTGCTCTTCTCTCTGTGACTTGTGTTTTCTATCCTCACTAGAAACAGAATGGTTGCTGGCCTTGCCTGTGAGAAGAGAATGGTTGGGGCACATGCTTAGGGCTGGCTTTAATTTCTTAGATAAAATGCAGCAGACAATTAGGGAGAAGATTTTAATTAAGCCATTTCAAGGAGGAGAATGTTCACTAATGAGGATTGTCTCAAAGAAACAGGAGAAAACTTGGGTTTTATAAAACAAGGAAGTCACTGAGGAAGGATAGAGGTGAGTCTTGGAATAGGAGAGGGCAAAGTGCTCCCTTGCAGTCAGTGACTGCTTTAACTACATCTCTTCTAAGATTAACCACAAATTAAAATTGCGCCTACTTCTACCATATGTGGCATTATAAAGGTGACAGTAATCTTGAAGTATCACTCAAGGGAATATATTGTCATCCCCTTTTTACACAATTGGCATACGACTCATTTACTTCTCAGCGATCAGTTTTAAAGGAAACTCAAAAGACGACCTACCAGAGAGTAAAAGAAAGAGAAGGACTGACTTGTGTGAACCGCATTGTATGAGTGTCCTGGCAAAGCGACTGCTAAGCCAGACCCACTGCAGGTGGGAAAGCAGAAACTCAGCAGGAGAGGAGCTTTGGAGTGATGCGATGGAATTATTTTTCATAAGAGCTGAGGGAGTTATTTTTGAACATAAGAAGTGGTCAAAATTTCCAGGTTTGGGGTTGTTAAGGCTGACTTTGTTCTAGCACCGACTAGCTCAACAAATTAGTTTCTCTCTCTTTTTTTTTTCTTTTTCCGTAAGCTTAATTTCCATGATTTTACCATATGGAAACTCTGACTTTTAAAATGAACTTGCTCCATTGAGCAGGCTTGGTGCATTTTTCAAATGTTTCTTGACATTAACAGCTCTATTTCTCAATTAGCAAAGGGAATAAAGTTGATTATGCATATCCACAGGGTGACAATTTACATCTGATTAGCAGCTCTAAGGTAAACATTAAAAGGTCACTATAAATAACTTTTACTTCTTTTGTTCTCAGAAAGACCAGTCACTAAGTCTTAGCTTCCACATACTCCTGGTGGTTGATAAACCCTATTTTAAAATGATGGACTTAAACTAATATTGAGAATAAAATATGTGGAATTTGTAATATTGGGTAATAAAAAGAATTTAAAGCTTAGTTGATATTTTTGTTTGTTGGATTTTTCTGCCCATCCTCTGGTACCCATCTGTTTTGTGAGAATTATTGGCTAATCATAGACGTGATTACTGTTCATATGAGAACATGCGTATAGACTTGCAACATGTCCTGGTAACCTATGCATGCATTTATCCTTAGAGCTGAATGGTCATCCAACTTTTTTGTGACAAAAGATGGGCAAACTTTCAGAGAGAGGGAGAGGAAATTAGCTTCACCTTTTCTATTATAAAAATGATCAGAGTTGAATGAATAGGAAATAGTTCATTCTTGTTTCACGGCCACTGGAATTAGAATAGCAGCTGACTGTTTTGTGTATGAGAAAGATTCAGAAAAGGAAATCTATAGTGTTAACTGTCCAGGCAGTCTATGATATTTTGTTAATTGGATTTCACAAACTTTGTACAAGCTGGACTTTATGAGTGTTCCTTGGTTGTGGTTGGTATAATTTAGTTAAAATGGCAGCTTTTTTAGACATGTGACTCTAGCCATTCACACAAACACTGGTTTTCATCTTTCTCCATTCTTATTAAACAGTAGAAATAATGATACTGTTCATAACAATTTTTAATTATAAAAGTATACATGCTCTTTGTAAAAAAATCAGATAATTCAAAAATCTATGTATAGGAAAGAAGGTATAAAGAAGGAATTCATAGTTCCACCTCTTAGAGATGATGATGATTCACATTTTAAGAAATATCCTTCTACGTTTTTTTCTTGTTGTACATGTAAACACACCTATTTAAAAACAATATTGTGTTATAAATTGTTTTCAAATATAGTTTTTAAAATAAATTTATAACAGGTATAGCTTTTTTGTAAATATGCATATTATTGATTTTGATGGTACATGATACTGTACTATAAAGAGCTACTATAATTTAAGAACACCTCATTGATAGATGTTTAGCTTGTTACTTAGGATAAACTCTGTTGAAAATTCTGGGTCATAATTTTTAATATGTACTCTTAAACTACTTCCCGCAAATTTTTATCAGTTTACTCTGAGCAGTATTTAGCAGTGCCCATTTTCCCACGTCTTCAATAAGTCAGAGTATTTTTTTAAATCTTTGTTATTCTGTTATACAAAACATTTAAAATTTGAACTTCTTTGGGAGTTTGAAAACTTTACATAAATTTAGAGGCAATTTGTATGCCTGTTCATGTCATTTGTTTTGCTTTTTCTGATAGGAGGCTTGTCTTTTTTGTATTGGTTCAAAAGAGTTCTTTATATATTAGGGAGATTAGCCCTCTACATATAAATCAGTTTATACAAAGTAAATTAGATGTCAGGCAATGTGCTAAATATGCAGTTTTCTCTATTTGTTGATTGTCTTCTTACTTGGATTTATAGCATTTTTTCCCAATTGAAAAGCTACTTATTTGTGTAATCAAATGTATCAATCCTTATAGTTTCTGGCTTTTGCAATTATACTTGGAAAAAACTTTCTCCCCTTGGATTATAGAAATTGTCCCTTAAATTTTCTTCTAATTCTGTGATTTTAAAAATCATTTAAAGATTTAATCTTTCTCAAATTAATTTTGGGGGAAGATACTTGGTAAGAATCCAAAATTATTTTTTCTGTATGTTAACTTGTTATCCCAACACCATTATTTCAGAATCTGTGGCTTTCCCAGTCATCATACACCAAGTTTCCCTAGATCTTTAGGTCTAGTTCTCTTTCCTCTATTCTGTTCCATATGTCAATTACCATCCACTAATTCAGAGATACAAAAGTAGATTCACATATAGAAGTATTAGAGTTCACTCACGGAGTTAGGTAAAGAGTGTTTGGAGAGGATTAAGAATGAGTCCAGGTGGCCGGGCATGGTGGCTCCTGCCTGTAATCCCAGCACTTTGGGAGGCCGAGGTGGGTGGATCACGAGGTCAGGAGATTGAGACCATCCTGGCTAATGGTGAAACCCCATCTCTACTAAAAATACAAAAAATTAGCTGGGCGTGGTGGAACACACCTGTATTCCCAGCTACTCATGAGGCTGTAGCAGGAGAATCACTTGAACCCGGGAGGCAGAGATTGCAGTGAGCCAAGATCACACCACTGCCCTTCAGCCTGGGTGACAGAATGAGACTCTGTCTTAAAAAAAAAAAGAATGAGTCCATGAACATTAAAGATATAGTAGGAATGAGCCAAAGGAGGGTGGGGTGATTAATGAGGAGGTGCATACTAGGCAGAGACTTGAGTGTAAAGTCTCTTAGGTGAGGACTAGCAGCTGTGTGTGTATGGTGTGAAATGTGTGACAGAAGTCATGAGAAATGAGGTTGTAACCATGGGGTAAATGTAGATTTATTCTCAGATGGTGTAATTGTTGTGAGGGTTTATATAGAGGCATGATACCATCTGATTTGTGTTTTAGATATTTTTTTTTCCATGGAAGATGAGTAGGATGGATTCTAGAGAAATTAGGCAGTAGGTAAGAAGATGATGAGAGGTTTCTATAGGAGTCTAAGTAAGGAGTGACGGGCACCTGGACTAAGATAGGGGTGGTGGAGGGAAAGAACAGAGGCAGATGAAAGACTTGTTTTGGTACTTATGAAGAATGATGCTGATGGGAGAGTGAAAGGTGGTCCTAAGTTTCCCAGTATTGACAAATGGTTTCAATTTTCTAGACATAGAGGAGACAAGATTGTCTTGTGAAGAGAAGGAGATGGCAGGGTTGACTTTGTGGCTTTAGAAGAATGGCAGAGATGAGAGAAGGATCTGTCTAAACAAAGTTGACGGAGTTCCAGCCTAGTTGCCAATTGAAGGCTAGATAAAATGTCCAAATTGTGAATTTTGCATTCACATATTCTTTTGAACAAATGCCTAAGAAGTTTCACAGGCTATGTCCACATGGTGTTGGCAAACTCATGCCCTTCTCCTGCCTCAGACTAGCTGAGAGGTTCTAAAATCTTCTAAACTACATATTTAACTTAGCCAATAGGAAACAAGTTGTGGTTTCTCAGTTTCATACATTATCTGCATCAGCAGCTTAATTTCTAGATGTGCTTTGCAGACGATATTTGAAGCTAGCAGACTTTGAATAATGATGACCCTATAAAAGTAGCAATAAGAAAGACTTGTTGGAGCTGACAGAAAATCTCCTCACAGAAGCCAGAAATGCTGCTTGCAGAGTTTTTCCTTGCTTATATCCACTGGCTGGTCTCTTTCAAATCAAAGGAAAAATTAATTTTGCTAATTGGAAGCCTATTTCCAATGGTTAAATTCATTCCTGAGATGAGTTACAGTGTGAAGACGAGTAAAGGAAGAATAAAATGCATATGATTTGTGCTACTGAACTGCCAACTGGGTGTCATTAAGTAAGGAAATATGGGTAGCATTGTCACCATCCTCAATTTATATTTATTGAACACCATGGTGTTCAGGCTTATAAATAGTCACTTGGTCAGGCTGAGTACACTAATAATTTATGCTGGGCAAGTAGAAGAGGTTACTAATTTTGTTTTCTATATGAGTGCCTCCTGGGCAGTTTTTTTTTAAAATATGCTTGTCTTTTTTTTTTTTTTTTTAACTTATTTATAAGCAAGGCTGGCTGTTCTTTTGCCAAAAAGAGTGTTCTAAATACAAAAATATCAGAACTCCCATGGTTGCCTTGAATACCTTACATTCTAAAGAGAGAGAAGAGGCTAGATTGATGGATACCACTCTGCTAGTTGGTAACATGCCAGCAAGATTTCAGATCTCCCTTTTCCTAGCTGGGATCTCTTGGAGGAAGAGCCAAGGAAGGGGGCATGGGTGTTCTGGCCTGGATTTTTCATTCAAGCTACAGACTCTGTTGTATTCTGTAATAATGGAGAAGGACTTAAAATGTTATCAGGGTGAAGTCCAACTTCTTTTCCTTGGTCTTTCCACTGTTGCATATCCAACAGACATGCAAAGTGGGATGGTTTGGGTGGTGGAGAAGAAGCCTTCAGCAAAGCAGAGAGCATAGAAAATTGCAAAAAAATGGAAGTGAAGAAGAAATGCATTTGGTAATGAATCCTGTGAGTGCTGAGTATATGTATACAACGACAGATGTATATTCATATTTATATTATGTTCATATGTATATAAGATCACATAAAATTTTTGATGCAGGATGCACATTTCACCTATAGAGACAGCTTGATTTATGGACACAAAAGTAAGTGGAAAAAATGCATATTATGACACGTAGCCCTAAAGCAAGCTCTCTGCATGGTAATGAAAATCTGGCTTTTTCGAGAAGCTGATTTTGCCATTTTCTCTTAAATCCAATTTGGCTTATTTTTCATCTAAGTATCAGAGGCACCAAATAACGTCAGCTTGTCAGAGATGTGCGCAGTGCTTAATGGTGAAATTTGTGCTCACATTTCTACATACATTGATTAAGTATCTAACACAGTCTCCTAATTTATTTTTGTTTTGTCATTCTACTTTGCTGGATCTTCCTTTTATCTCTTCAGTGTATCTCCTAACATAGGTGTTCTTCAGAGCTCTGACCCTCATGCTTTGTAGTTGCCTGAATCACTTTTATTCATTTTCATGCCTTCTTGACCTCTCTGTGTATTTTTGACTCTGGTGGTATATCCTGGTAGCTAGCTGTTCACCAAAATTCAGTCTACTCCTGATCCTAGAAACAAACACAGCTAAACTGCATTTCTCACTGCTCTGGTGGTTAAGATCTCTCCATAGAAACTTCCTACAAGTGCTTGTCTCTGAACTTTCCTCCTTTTGGCTGAGTGGGATGGATGTTGCCATTGGATGGACTCCTGGAACGACTGTCCTCCCTCAGCCCTGGCCTGAGTTCTATCATCATATGAGAAAGAAATTAAGCTTCTTATTACTAAAGCCACTGATTTGTGTGGTCTGTTAGTATATTTTAGATGACCCTAACTAAAACAACTTACCTAGAGCCCAGATCTTTTTCCTGAAACTGAGATCCAACTATCTAACTGCTGATTAGACACATCTTGGGTGATATATTTTAGGTATATTAAACTCAACTTGTCTAAAACTGGTCACTGCCTCCTTCCCTCTGACCCTGCTCCTTCTCCTGTGCCCCTTTCTCTGCAAATAGTAGCCCTGGACAACCGGATGCCGAGTCCACATACATGGGAGCCATTTTTACTGTTCTGATTGCCACACTTCTCATTTAGTCCAGGAGTTGGCATGCCCTAGCCTTGGGTCGAATTTGACCTATGGCCTGTTTTTTCGTAAATAAGTTTTTATGGGGACACAGGCATGCTCATTCATTTTTATATTGTCTATGTCCACTTTCTCACGAAAGCAGCAGAGTTGAGTAGTGGTGACAGGAACCATATGGCTGGCAAAGGCTAAACGTTTTTTATCTGGTCCTTTGCAGAGAAATTTTGCCAGCCTCTCATCTAGTCAATCACCAAGGCCTGCTAATTCTGTCGTCTTAGTATTCTTTTGAACCCATCCCCTTCTTTCCATTTCAAATGTCACCATTACCATCTTCATCTGGACTACTGAAATAGCATCCTAAGTGATTTCTACACGTCTAATCTCACAGTTTTATAATCCATTCTCCATATGGCAGCCAAAGTAATCTTGCTAAAAGGAAATGTTGAGGGTCTACTTGTTGCTGCAGTTAACCTCCCATAATGATACCCCTCCCAAATCGATGTGACTTTACCTACAACCCAGGTCTCTCTCCCAAAACTCAGATCCAAATATCACTACCTTGGTTAAAATCCTCCAAAGGCTTCCCATTGCCCTTAGGATAAGGGCAATGGGAAAATAGCTGGAGCCTGAGTTTGCCTTCTCACTTAAACGCTAGCCCTCCTCAGTGGCTTTGAGTATTTTGTTTATATTGTGTTCTCTCTAGTCTATGGGTCTCCTTCTCCCCTTTCCTACATTCTGCTTTTACCTGGATAAGTCTCACTCATCTCTCAGGTCAAAATGTAACAGGTATGTTGTCTAGAGGCTCTTTCTGATCTCCAGATTAGCTTTGGTTTCCTTCCTATGTGGCCCATAGCACCCTGTGCTTCGTCTGTCTTTATAGTTACTACATTTGATTGACTTCATGATTTATCTCTCTTTCTCCCACTGACTGTAAATTCTGCAAGAGGAAAGGCCTTGGATGTACTGAGTCTTCCTGAATATCCAGCCTCCATCATGCTTGGAACATAGCATGCACTGTGGGGTAATATCAAGTCATGTTTCCCGCCCTCCTCTCTCTCCCGGAACTTAAGAAGAGTGCCTTCTTAGAGTAAGGATTTTAACTGAACTAATTAAGTTCAAAGAAAATAAGTGATTAAGGGAGCCAGTCATGAAATAGGCTGGCTTAGTGGGTGCGAGTGGGGAAGAGACAAACTCTGTAGAATACAAAAGCAGAGGAAACTGCGAGATACATGTATAACAACACATACGACACTCATTCAGGAATTGCCAGAACGTCTGAGACACCCAATACTCCAGATTGACATGATCCATTCCCCTGTGCAATATGACCATGTCAGCCATCTTCAGTCACAAAGAATAGAGGAAAAAGAACATTACTTTTTGTCCTAGAGAGAGGCCTTGAGCAAATGCCATTTATTCATTGTTCCATTCAACCTTTCATTTGTTTGTTTAGCAAATATTTGTTAAATGTGATACCAGATGCTTGGAATACAAATAGTAAGGGATAGAAGGAGTTATTATACTAGTGAGAAGGCAGACACCTAAAATCTAATTATAGGACAATATGGTAAGCACTGTAATTTAGCAATTTGTACAAAGTGGTATGAGAGCACAGAGGAGGAAGCAAATTCCGTCGTTACCTATTTCTGGCAACATGAAAATGGAAATGTATGTATACTTTTTTGTGAGGAGCGGAGGAAATGAGTAAAGTTCACCTCTCTTGTGCTTTGGTTTTGCGTGAGTAGTTTTTCACTGCTGCCTTTCCCACCTTTCTTTGGGGCTGTGATGGAGAGAGTATACTGTTTTCCACATGAATTTGCTTGGCAGATCGGATAATTCATGCTCCAGGACTAGCATTAGCAGCATTTCTTTGACATATTCGGGTGAGTCATAGGAGAGAAGACAGACACTGTTCCCATGATGTCACCACCCCTCCCTGACCTCCCCAAGGAGACGCAGGAGGAAAACTCAGTTTCTGTGGGTTGACTACTTGAAATAGCCAAATGGGGCAAATTGCACTTGAATGAGTGTGATGCCTTGTGTGTAAGGTCTCAGAGTCTACATGAGAATCTTTAACCAAAGATTCACTTAGCTGAGAACAAACCCTGGTCTTTGTGGGTCAACATTCATATGGTTCAACTCCAGAACTCCTTTTGCCTCAGTAAGCCAGATTAACACAGAAATGGACTGGCAATGTGCTCTTTCCCTTTGTTATCTTCACTTTGTTAAAAAAATAAAATAAAATAAGAAACTCCTGTATGTTTTTTCTGCTCATCTTTTCCTTCATCTTTCAAAATGTATTGGAAGTAGGCTGATCCTGATAGAAAATCTCATTGACCACTGATAAGCAGAAGTAATTGATAGCATGCATTCACATTCCATCTCTGCCACTGATTAACTGGGGAGACTTGAATGAGTTACCGAAGCTTCCTACGCTTTGATTTTCTCATCTTAAAAAATGAGAATATTAATACTACCGGTCTACCTCAAGATATTATCATGAGGATTAAATGAGATAACACAAATAAAGTCCTGGTATATCCCAAGAGCTACTTAAGGTTATCTTTTGTTATTAAGTCCCAATATCTAAGCCTTACTGATTGTTTCTTCTTTGTTTAGAAGGTCAGACACTTTCCCTTTGCTATTCCAATCATGACAGTGGTAAGAGCCTGCTGGAAGATTAAGTCATACATGACTTTTGACTCCTTGGTTGCTGTGTGTTGGCCACGATGTCATGTATATTAAGAGATTTCTGAGTGTTTCAACCATGTAGTGTGTGTGTGTGCGCGCGCGCGTGTGTGTGTGTATGTGTGTGTATGTGTGTTTCCTTCTGGGTTTTCTGAAAGGCAGTGACAAGTCTGTTAGATTCCTGGGGAGGGATTATTTGATAAATAATGGGTATGCCTCCCAGCAGGCAAAGGTGTTCTCATTTCTCAGAATGCCCAGGAGACAATACTAGCTGAGCTCAAAGTTGAGCTCACAGTCATCTAAAAGTCCAGAAGGAGGAAGACAGCAGAATAATACAGATGTTCGTAATTCAGTAGCCTTTTTCCTACCACCAGCACCGTAAAGAAAAAACCTGTCCCCATGTAATGCCTTTCTTTCAGAATTTCCTTTTGAGTTAAGGCCTCACATAGTTTAGGGCATGAGTTGCCAAGTACACTGACCCATTTCTTCATGATGTAAGCCATGAACAGGTTACTGCTCAGAGGTTGGAGGACCTACTTTAGGCCAGCAGCGAGGTACGTACATGGCTGTCAGCTGTGCCCGTACACTTTCACTCACCTGGGCTCCCCTGAGAAATGCCATACTCAATTCCTTACCATTAGCTATGAGTCCTACACAGAGGCCTTGTTAGCATCAAAAAGCTCCTCTTCTCTGCCTTTCTGGCAGCAGCCTACCCAGGGGAATGGAAGGAAACTATGCAAGACACACATTGCAATTGCTGGGAAGTGAGATTTCGTGCAGAAAATGCAGATCAACTAGATCTGGATGTAGTGAAGTATGAAGAGACCCATTGTGGGACAGTGTCATCCGGGTGAACTTGAAAGCTGTGGCAGACTCTTTGGCACCAAGTTTTGTTTAAAGCAAACATTGTAGAGAACAGCCTTGGGGATCCTGGGAAATTGAGGAAGAGCAGCATGGTTTACACAGTGAGGCCAAAAAGAAAGTAAATGCTTAAGGGACAGTAATTTCTAAAAACTATCAGCTCTCAAGAGACATTCTAAATAGCATTTCTTTGAAAGCCATTACAAAGTTCAAATATTTATATTGGTATTATTTAGCTATGATCATGAATTTTTTTTTTTTTTTTTGGTTTGAGGATAGCATACATTTCTATTTTGTAATTAGGGAAAAATATTGCTCCAAAAATCTGTAAAGGGACACAACTTTCGCTGTCTATGGTGGACTATGGCTACTATGCAGAAAGGAACATTAGCTTAATTTAGCTCTTACTCATTCCTTCCCTCCAAAGAGGTCATATCAGTCGTTGTAGTAAATGTAAACATGGGAATTCAAGTGCTTCTGAAGATTACCTGTTCTCTGTAGGGTGATAGTCCTCAGAGATGTTCCAGAGCCTCAAAAACAAATATATTATTATTCCCCAGTTGTTACTGTTACTAGTGTGGATTAGAGGTGCTGTCATGGGACTGATGAATCTGTTATAAAAGGACTTTTGATCACCCTTCATGGCCACTCAGAAGGTTGTCAGAACTTCCTACATTTTAAATATCTGTGCTAGGAGACATCCTGGGACATCTGACTTTTGCTCATCTTCTTACTTAATTTAACACGCTCTTCTTCCTTCCTCTAGACAATTCAGTTTTAGTGTCCCATCAAATATAGCTGAGTGAAATCCTTTCTGACCACTTTGTTTCCTCAGTAATTGAGATATACCTATGTCTACTGCATAGTCAAGAACTCGACATTTTCTGACATACATTGCTCTTACCAGTTATTAAAATATCACTGCTTAAAAAATATTAAGGGGCAATAAGACAATTTCACAAATGGCTAAAATACAAGATAGACAAGGACATAGGAGCTCAAGTGAGGAGATGTTATTTCTGGTGAGGACAACCTCATGGAGCAGGTTACATTTTAAGGTATGCTTTGAAAATCATCGGGTTTCAGCAGGTAAAGTTGCTTCTTTTACAGACATGTACATCTTCATTAGCTTAGAGGGTAATCTATGGAGACAGAACATGTGTTCTCTTCCCATAGTGTCCTTTGCGACACATGGTTTAGTGGCTGACACAGAACCATGTCTAAATACATATTTATGGACTTAAATTCTGGCCAGAGGCAGGAAATAACCACCCTTCTACCAGGAGGAGGAGGTCAAGGTGGTGTTACCAAGACATTCAACTACATGGTAGAACAAAAAGTTGTTCTTGTCCAGTAGCCCTGGAATGTTTTTCAGGAGGGCACGTACCCCTGTGCTGGCTTCTTGGACCTGACTGCTTTGATTCCATATTAAAGAGAAGATGAAGGAGTGAGTGGGGCTCTGAGGGGACAGCCTGGTTGAGCCTCCAGTTTGGAGGTGGGTCTGTGGCTGTTTCATCTTGGGATGAAAAGAATCATTCCCAAAACCCAACTGAAGTTGGTGTACTTTTAAATCTCACTCTTTTGTCTGGTTCTCTTGTCTTTGTTGCATCTGTCTTGCATCTCATTGGGAAAGGTGATAATGGACTGACAAATAGCCATTACATTAGTGTAGTGCATCTCTCCCCAGCATGAGCTGGACCCCAGACCTGCTTCTGTAACTGTGGAGACACGGCAGTCCCTTTCGAGCTCCCCACTTCCTTCCCAACCCCTGCCTCTCTTGCCATAGGATACCGAAAGGCAATTGAGGAACTAGTATGGTGTTGGGTGGGGGGCCTGAAAATTTCTGTTGCCTTGCAGCTCACCCCCAAATAATTGCTCGACAAGTGCCAGAACCTCGAAGTACTACACAACAGCCAGTCATAGGAGAGTTTCTCAGTAGAGTGTCTGCCATTGACCTTGGCCTAATTTGTCATATTTTGGCAGACAATTGCAAAGATAAAGGATGAGATACCTTAGATTTGATATGCCACATTTTCCCTCTGAAACTAAGTTTTTTTTTACTAGCTAATGATTTTATTCTGTTATATTAAAAATCCAAAGTTTTTTTTATAAGCATGGCAACTAGCCCTTATATGAGTAGTATTCCATACGCCCTAAGCGGAACACATAAAATGTCATTTCAAGTGCCAGGTTTTTTCTAATGCCTTTTTTTCTTTCACAGAATTTTGAAAGCAGCTTAAATCTAATTGGCTCCCCCAGGATCTCAACTCCTGTTATATTTGTGGCATTTCTTTTTCTGAGAGGCATCTGGAGAGACTGAACTGCCACTGCTAGCTGGCATGCAGGGTAGGAGGATACAGCAATGTGTTTTTTTCCCTTCCTTAGAAACTTTCAAATCTTGGCTCAACTCTTTCTGAGCTTTGAGTGTTTAATTTTTGCAATTGTTTTTGTAATGTTGAATTCTACTTTTTCTATTATTGAATTTCATATGAATGAGAATGGCAACTACAGCCGCCGCCACCCATGGTGGCCAGCCTGCATTTGCTGTGAAAGAAAAATTAAGAGAAAAAGGAAAACAAAACACAAAGTAGTAGTATAGATCCATGTAAAAAATACTTACATGGTTCTAGTAAACTGGCTTTCTGCAGGTCTAGCCTACTAAAAGTAAACAACTCTTTAGACCATGGAACTGAGTTGGTTTTAGTGGCCCAGATTCAGATGTTCCTATTATCTGAACAAGTGTGAGAGGACTGCCAAAACCTTTCCTTTAGTCACAGCGAGTTCTTACCTTTTATGAAGCCCCACATAGTGAATGGAAGAGAAGATCGCTACCTTGAATGCTAGAGAAATGGGGAGAGTACAAACAAACCAGTAGGCTTTGTTTGCTTTAAAATGTTTGCTTTATCCAGATGCTTATACTTAAAGATCTGAAATCTAACAACAATAGAAAAGTATACTTATTGAGTCCATTTAAAAAAATTTATTATAAGGCTCTGGTTTCAGAGCCTCAGTCGTTCATTGTGGAGTTGAAAGTTGGGAGTAAGGAACAGTGAACATTTAGGAGGCCGTAGACCTGATCTGGGCAAAGCATACTGAGGAGAGTCTGAGGCCAGATATGAAAGCTTATTGAGTACAGTGGGCAGGCAGTGGGGTTAGAAATAGCGTATGGAGAAATGGTGAGAAATTTGTTCCTCCTTTGGAAGATAAATGATCTAAAGTCTGTATATTAGAAAAGCCTTATAATATTTGATATCTCCTTCTCCTTAACACAGGCCAGAAAAGTGACAATGAGAATGTGCTAAAACTTTAAGCTCCTCTTGATTGTGTGTGTGTATGCATTGTGGCCCAAGTGGGAATATCTGTTTAATTGCAGTCTGGTTGTCCTGTTATTGGTTAGACAAGACCTGCCCAAACATAGAGAAATCTAATTTCAGGCTTAGCAAGCAATAAGTTAATCATAAAACACATTTATTAAATTAAAAACAGTAAAATTCTTGTTAACTCATTTAAAAAAGAAATCTCAAGATTTTCTTCCCAAGAGAAAAATTTAAATATCTGCCAAATGGGATCGGGGCCAGCCATATTGCATTTGGGTAAATGTATACATTTTGTTGTCCTAAGGGGAATGGCATGGACTTAGGGAGTCCAGTTTTAATTTTGTTTGTGCCATTATAGAGCTATACAACCCAGGGCAAATGTCTTTGTCTTACGGGCCCTTAGTTTTTCTCATGTATAAATTGAGAGGATTGTGTTAGGTGGTGACTTCTAAAGCCTTTTCTATTCTATAAAACATATAAAGTCTCTCCTCATATTCTATAAAACGGAAGTATAAACAGGGGAAAGAAAAGCGCAGAAATGGTTAGGATAAAAGTGTGGCAGCTCAGTGCTTGAGGAAGGAGTTTCTGGGAGGAGAAGGGAAAGGGTCAGGTCAGGGTTGCAGCAAGTGTGGTCTTCTGTCCAACTTTAGTTCCATGTCTGCCTTTCTGAAGGCTTTGGATAATGCAGAAATGCACCTCCTGTTTGCTCACTCGCTCTCTCTTTCCTATTTCTCTGTTTTTTCTTTCTTCGCACCTCCATTCTCTGCTATCTCTATATCTCTCTGAGGAATAGATGTAGTTAGGATTCATCAGGAAGACACAAGAATAATGATGAAAGTTGGAAAAATAACTTTCCAGATTGTTTTTGTCTTCTCATTTCCTGACATCTGTTATAGCTTCAGTTTCACTTAGAAAAAAAATAGTTAATGGGTTGTATGTTCACAGTGATGATACTAACCTCGAGTACTTGCTGTGTGCTGGGAATCGTTCTTAATGCTTTAGGAGGAATTCTGTATTTAATCCTCATACAACTCAATGAGGTAGCTACTGTTATCATCACCATTATGCAGATAAGGACACTGAATCAGAAAGGTTAAATAACTTGCCCAAGTTTTACAGTTAATTGTGGTGAAGTTGGGATCTGATCCTAGGACATTATTTTCCAATGTCACTACTCTATGCACTCAGTCTTGCTGCATCTTCTCCAAGGCAGAGATGATGTATTTTTTTTTCATTTTTTTATCCCCTTTAGAATTGGTATAGTGCTTGAGGAAGGTGTACTTTGAATTGAACTGAAGGCTCTATTCCATCCTTTCTGGAATAGAGAGTTGTCCATGGCTTCTCTTGCCCTGGGCCTCTAGGGGCATAACTGTGTCCAGAATGCCTTCCCAAGGTGCTTGTTGAAAAATATTTACCTTGTTATTTGAAAGCATCTACTTCCTTTCTTTGTACACTTATGAAACTTCTTTTAATTTAGAAGTTTTAGTTTTAATACAGTTAAACCATAGTTTAAGAAAGTTGGATTGCATTTTTGCATAAAGAGTAAAACTGGAACACTAAACAAATATGTGAATAAATTAATATATGAACCAAGTGGTATTTGAGGAAATAACTGTGAACAAAAGGTCAGTGAAGCATTGCATTACTGTATTTAGTTATTAGAAAAACCCCTTTAGGGTTGTATTTGCCTGAATGCAGTTGGCTTCTTTTGAGATATGCTAGGTTTTTCATTTATTATGAACATTTGACACAAGAAAAAAAAAAAGGTCAGTATGTTTACACTCCAAGGTCAGTATGTCTACTCTTATATATGGTATTCAGGTGAGAGAAAGAAGTAAGAAAGCTACTCTTTTGGGCATTTGTTTCCATGATACGCAGATAATATCTTTTTGATAGGATTTTGCATTCGAAGGCAAAGGATGCATTGTTTATTCATTATGTCCCCTAATAGCTCACTTATCCAGTGGTCATATTTCCAGCAGTTCTATCCTCTGGAGCTTTGGAGTATTCAATCGTAGAATATAAGTATTGAAAAGGATCTTAGGGATAATTTAACCCAATTGTCTTATCTTAAAGACGAAGAAATATAGCCACAAATGAATAAAGGGCCTAGCCATGGGTTAGAAAAACATCTCCAAATAGAAACTACTAATTACAAAAGTTACATACTGTTTACTCAGTTCACTTCTTAAGTATTTGTTGAGTAGGTATTATGTGTAAAACATGAGGGATGGAACAGTCCTCCTTTGACTAGGGTCCCTCCTTAAAACTTTTACCAAAACGTGTGTGTGTGTCATGAGGCCACAGATAAGAAATAGCTGGAAACTGTTCCTGGTAAACCCTTCGAAGATGACAGGGACTTGATCTTGTTCATTCCCCAGTGTCTCATGCTGCTGATCACAGGAAGAAATGAAAGAAATGATCATGGCATAGAAATCTGGGAACATTTGGTACGAGCAGATCTACTGACTTAAAAAACCCTCAAGGAATTTTTATTTTTCATTACAGTGTTAAGTCTAAGTTCATGTTGATAACTGAGTCAAGAAGAGGTTAGAGTTCTTTCAACCTGCTGCTTAGCATAGTGGTTGAGGGTATAATACATTTTTGAAAGCTATCAAATGAAGAGAATATTAGTGCCTAAAAGAGTGAGCTTCAATTCCCTGGGATTTTTTTCCCCAAAGTTATCAAAATTTATTGAACACCTGCTATGCATAACAATCTATCTCTAGACCATGAATAAATAAGTTTAATGTTAGTAGAGGGGAAATTGAGTCATTGTAAATAAACTTGATGTTTGGCCGTTAACTTTACAACAGGGTTTTATATACTGGAACACCATTATCAAGGTTGGTCTTATGCAAGGGGTCTGGCTAAATATGAGACAGAGAGAGGAGAGAGGATAAATAAGCTATATTAATGCCTGCAACCTAGGCAGTGTGTCGAGTGTGTGACTTCATTTTATCCTCACAGCAATCCTGTGTGCTACTCAGTGTTGTTACCATTTTGCTGATGAGGAAACTTGGAGTCCAGAGGTGAAGTAACTTGCTTAAGATGATGTAGCTGACAAACAGCTAGATTGGAATTTGTATCTATGGAATTCTAGAGTTCAGGACTGGTCCATTGTGCCCGATGGAAGTGGCATTTAACTCTCCAGCTGACATGGAGTGTAACTTTACAGACACATGCACTCATTCATGTATGCATCCATCTCGTCAACAAATATTTGAAAACCAACTTTATGTCAGACTCTACAAGGACAGGCAGATCCGAATTCACAGAAAAATTTAACCACAGGATAATGTATTACATCATAAAGACATGTGACAAAAATCATAAGAATGTGGTGTTTTTTAAAAATTAGCCTGCAGACTAAGTACCATTACTTTAAGATATATTTGGGAGATTTTTTTTTGAGTTTTATAAAATATTAACTAGACATGAATTCAAAATTAAGTCATTTGTAGTTAGCAAATCCATTTAAAAAACTTCATTGTGATGTGAAATTGCTGATGCTGGCCCTGGTGACTAAAAGAAGGCAAGCTTTCTTTTATTCTCCACTTTTAGGATGGTAGCTTCCCCATTCAGCCTCCTGGATGTATTGTATACACATTTCTTTAGCACCTCCCAGATTTCCAAGTAAATAGGTTATCAAGTAATGTTTTATTACCTCACCAATTCTGAATTAGTGAAGTCTAAATTAGTGAAAGGTACAGAATAGAGAATCAGAGAACAAGACAGACTAACATAAAATATGTAATTATTGTTTGTCAATTTAATATAAAGTGAAACCTAAAAATAAATAAAAATAACAAAAAAGAAATAGACTGATAGTATATTCTAGAAAGCATAGGATCTCAAGTCAGAAGACCTGGATTTGGATACAGATTCTTTCACTTGTGTAGCATTCTGCACGATTCTAAATCTCTTTGAGTCTGGATGTGTGCATTTAATAATGCTTATGTCACAACATTGTGAGAACTAAAAGATACCATAGATGCAAAAAAATGCTTTGCAAAAATAGTTATAGTGTGAAATTCTGTACTTTATAGAATCATCACTATGATAATTGCCACCTCAAGGTATCAAGCGTCAAACATTGGGCTCAAGATTTGAAGGGAAGAAGAGAAAGAGAGCTCTGGAGAGAGGTTGCTTTCAGTATGAAGGGAGAAGATTGCAGTATTTGTCTTATTTTTGAGGGCTCAGTTTCTTACCCTTTCCAGTTTAGGTGGCATTGGCGCCCTACAGCCTCCTGCTTCCAGCCTCAGAGCCACCTGTACGATGTCTCATAGAAGCACCAAAGGCCCTCATCTTGATTCTGCTTGTTCCTGACCCGTTGCTTCCTTTTGGCCACTCCCACTTGTGTGCCCTTTGCTCTCCCTGCCTCCCACTGGCAGTCCATCTCCATGGCTGACTGACTCGGGCTTTTCCTGGGAGCAGGCTCTCTGAACCCAGGGCCCTCCAAATTACTCCCAGTTTGCCTTCATTCTTGCCATCTGCCTTTCCTGTATTCTCTGCCAGTCTCACTGACCACACTACCAGAAAGGAAATAACATTTTAATGACATGAGAAAATGGGAAAGTGATATGTCCAGAAGTAAAAAGGGTTCTGTAGGGCAGATTGGATGGGGAGATAAGGCCTTGATGGAGGGTCTTGGTGGGAGACTCGGTGGGCAGTTTCAGAGGGTGGGCCACCTGAGTGTCTAATAGCAGGGCAAGTTTCAACTGTACTTTGTGTGTGCTAAGAGCATATTACTGTGTACCTTTGTGAAAGTATTGGCAAGACAATCAGTAATAGATGGAAATGACTCCATCTTCGTACGAAGGCAACACATATGACCACTGTGATTTTAGCCCTGACAAGTGATTTTCTAAATCTGTAGACTGGAGGTCAGGGTGCAACTGACCAGCTATCTCAAACTTCTTTTCCCTGAACCCCTTTCTGTGGGTGTTCTCAGTCCAGTTATTTCAGGCCCCAGTAACTGTCACCACTGTGATCGTGCATAATTGCCTGTTGTTCCTTAGGGGGACTGTGCTTGCAAGGTAGGAGTCCTTTGGAAAAATATTATTAGAGAAAAGCAGCAGAGAGGAAGTCTGCAAATCAACTAGAAAACAACCAACCCACGTTTAGTAGGAACAGAAAATGTATGACTCACAGGGACAAACACAGAGGCGGACACCCCTTCACTGTTTCTCTTTCAGACTTCTAAATATGAGGTGGGAGTCCTCACAGCTCTGAGGGAGAGCCTGATAAATGAAAAACGAAAATGTATTTTTAAAACTTGTACAGGTAATATACAGACTAAACGGTGTGTCCAGGCTTCCCAGTCCTGCCCCTAGCATGTGTCTTTAAATATGATCTGACTTATTTTAGTGGTAATTTCATCTAGATAAATTGTATTCCTTTAAGTCATGTTACAAAGACCAGACCTCCTGTGAACTCTTTGGTTCTAGTGTTTTTGTTTTTCTCTTTTCCTAAAATGTGTGCAGTGCTTTTGATGTTCTTTGAGCAACCTAAAGACTAGATGAAGAATTCCAGGTGAGGCTACTGATAGGCCTGTGATTCCTGGTCATGAGTGTTTCTTCCACTCATGAGGAATCTCCACCTGTGCAGCCCTCAGAGGATTTCTGGAGAGCTTGTGCAGTGGACGCCTTGTGGTTCATAATTTAAATGTCTGTCTAAAAATCTATGCCACAATATACCTTAATATTTCATTTGTTCTCTGTAAAGTTTGCCTTGGTGTTAATGATCTTTTGGCTTTATCAGCCACATTTTATGGATTATTAAAATACACCTGTGATGGGATGAGCAAAAAGAAAATGACACCAGTGAGGGAGCAGCACCCCCACCCTTACCTCATCCGATGATGTTGTCACGCTGAGGACAGGGCTTGCAGGGTGCCCACACGCTCCAGATGATAGGCAGAGGGCGTGAGGTACGGCAGGGAGTCCTGAAGGGAAGCCGGAGCCCCTTGACTGCTTGCTGTGCGACCTTCAGAAGACCTTTCACCTCATTTGCCATCAGCTTCCTTGCATGTTAATTGGGACAACAATAACAACGCTGCCTCTCTGTTCTTCGAAAGATTGCTGACATGATTTAAAACTTGCTTTGAATTTCAAAAACAGTATTAAAACATATATGTTTACATCTGTCCATGTATATGTGCAGATATGTGTGTATATGTGTGTACACACACACATTTGCTACTCATGCTGAGGCGGAGATCAAGCAAGCTGAACTTGATTTCCCTTGGAGAACTGAACATTCCCACTGCTTCCAGAGATCTGTACCATGGCACATGGCACCTTGTGTGGTCTTTGTGGCTAGGGTCTTCCCCATCTCAGTGCATGGTCTCTCCTCTCATTCAGAAATCATCTTTGATTCCTCTTTCTCCTTTATCCCCTACATCCAATCTGTCCATCACCAATCCTGTCAGCTCCTCTTTCAAATCCATCTACTTCTACTGCTCTGTTGCTACTACCGTAGACTAGACCACCATCATCAGCCTCTGTTGATTGCCTGTGATCCATTTTCCATACAGCAGCCTGAGTGACCTTTCAAAAATGTAGAATACATAATGACAAGCCCTGCTTGAAACTATTCAGTGGCTTCTTGGTGCTCTTAGAATGAAATTCAAACTTCTAACCATGACATGCCAGGCTTACTCTCGCCACTCTACTGGTTATCTTGTTCACTGTGCTTTAGTCAAGCTGGGCTCTTGGGTTCTTCAGCTCACCGCATTCTTTCATACTTTAAGGATTTTAAAAATAGGCTGTATTTTGGGGGGCAGTTTTAGGTTGGCAGTAAGATTTAGTGGAATGTACAGAGATTTCCCATATAGCTCCCCACAACCCACATGTGTAGCTTCCTGTATTATCGGCATCCCTCACCAGAGTGCTACGTTTGTTACAATCCGTGAACCTGTAATGACACATCATTGTCATCCAAAGTTCATCATTTGCATTAGATTTTGTTCCTGGTATTGTACATTCTATGGGTTTGGATAAACATATAATGACATGTATCCACTCTTGTAGTATCATACAGGATAGTTTCACTGCCCTTAAAATCTTCTGCCCTCTGCCTATTCCTCCCTCCCTTCCCTCCCCCGCAACCCCTGGCAGCCACTGATATTTTCGTTGTCTCCATAGTTTGAGTTTCCCCTCAATGTCATGTAGTTGGAATAGCATAGTATGCGGCCTTTTCAGACTGACTTCTCTCACTTAGCAATGTGCTTTTAAGGTTATTCCTTGAGGTTTTTGCGGTAGCTCTTTGCTCTGTTTGGCTTTACATTTTCACCTTACTTATCTAGCATCTCATCACCCTGTTGCATTTTCTTCCTAGCGCCTGTTGCACTTTGACATTCTCTTTTTGGTTTATTGCCTGCCTTTCCCATTAGAACTTTAGCTCCATGGGAGTGAGAGTCTTGTCTTGTTCCTGGCTTGTATCCCCAGCACCTAGAACAATTGCTGCTGCATAATACATACTCAGCAGACATTTGAAGGGTTAAATGTATGCGTGACTTGGACATTCATTCTTTTTAGCTTTACTCTTAAGGTGACAAACTCTTTCACTCTGCTTCAGGTTTTGTCCAGAGAAGAGGCAGAAATTCATGTTAAGTCACTGAGTCTGGGAATTATTTCTTGTTCACCTTTGGCTTCTGAAGCTCTGCTGGTTTTCTGCTGAATTTAATGGGTCTCTGGGCGAATGGCAGTTTGCTGGCCTTGGTGGGAATCAGTCACGCTGCAAGAGAGAACAGAGGCAGTAGAAAATGATTAAGGGAAAATTGCAGAAAAGTATGATTTAACATTTATTGAGTCACACATTGTACTCAAAGCTGTGTATAACATAAAAAGCGAATTAGCAGACAAGTCAGATATAAAATGAGTGAGCACACACAAGCACACAAATACTGCAGAGAGAAAGGTATTTCTCCGGATGCCTTCTTTCATTTACCAAACTGTAGTCTTATCAAAAAATATAGGCTACTTCATGAGAGAAAGAGTCTAGCCAGTGTTTGTGGCCCAGTTATGCCCCGTAGGGCACAGAGAGGCCTCAATTTCATTACTGGTTTTTAAAGAAACTTTCTCTTAGGCTAACAGACTTTCTAGAGAGGCCAAACCAAGTGAAGCTGAGTTAATGTTCTCATTAAAATGTTAAAGAGGCTTTATTCATGAACGACTGAAGCTGTAATTGCTTTATCCTTGTAAACTACGAAAATATGTGGTGATCTCTTATAGAGGCATTCACCCAGTCCCTCTGTCAGGAAGAGCTGTGTTGAGTGGAGGGCTTGGCTGCACTTAGGGACTGAAAAGTGGATCCTCTGGGTGGGTGGTATGTGTCAGGGATATGGTAGAAGTGATGGTAAGGGGTCCTCCATCAATCTGTCTTAATTTTATAGATCTCGTTTTGTATGCATGATTTGATCATTTGAACTTGAGTTCTAATTTGGAAATCATAGGAGAATCGAACATGTATGTATATACACACGCAAAAAAAATATTGTGGAAGGAAGCAGGTTTTTAAAAAGCTGCTTTTTAAAACAATAGGTTTATCTTTTCTGTAAGCCATAGCTTATTGAGATGAGAATAGAAGAAACTGAAAGATGCTGATGTACTGGTGAAACTAAAGAAAGAATTGATCTGGAAAAGATATGGCATGTGATTTGCAGGGTGAGAAGGCACTCAGATGACTTTGGGAGGTAACAGACTTTTTTGTCCCTACTTTTTGCTGTCATTCAATGCACCAGTACAAAAACAAAGTGTAGAACTGTAGGTAGTGAATTCAGATGGCAAATGCAACTATTTTTTTCTTTCTGGAAATGAAATAAGGTTGAAATCAGACTTATTGGACTGAAATCATAGAGTGGTGGTTTTTATATAAGTAGGAAATTTATGTTGGAAATCTCAAAGTGAAATTTAAGGGGAAAATGTTAGAACATTTTACCTTTTCTCTAATTCCTTATTATTAGAACCCCTGTTCGTTGAATGGTAACAAATCTAAGTCTCACTATGTGCAGATATAATATGAGCAGTATCTAGGGGTTGCTTTAAAATGGTGTAGAAGGAGAAAATATTTTTTCCTCATTCATCCTAAGTTTGTGGCTGATGCCCCTCTTAAAAAAAATTAACAAGAGAAAAGCACACAAATTTATTTAATATAAATTGTACATGACAAAGAAGCCTTTGTATGGACATAAAGACCTGACGAAATGGTTAAACTTGTTTATTTTTATGCTAGGTGATGAAAAAGTGGATAGTTGTGGAGAAATAGGATTGTTTAAAGGAAATATTATCTCATGGTAATAAAGTAGGAGAAATTTACAAAGGCTTTACTTTACTTTAGTAAATTTACTATTAAATTTACTTTAGTAAATATACTATTAAATTTACTTTAGTAAATACACTATCAAATTTACTTTAGTAAATACTAAAGTTTTTACAAAGTACTTTACTTTGGGTGGAGTTACACTAAAATACATATATCGTAGAAATGTCTTCTTTTTTCTTCAAAGGGTCAAATCCTTTTCAGATGTCAGTGCAGGGCGTTTGTTAAAACTGGCTCAAGTCTGTGGGGGCAATGGAGTTGAAAGTTAACAGGAAGCTCGCTCTCTCTATGATAGATTGCGTCGGTTTCTAAGTACTTCTTTTCTGAAGGGGTGATGATCTCAGTCCAATGTTGTCAATGGTATGAATCTCATAGTTTTTAAATACAAAGTAGATTCCAATATCTGGAACACTATTGATGATATTTAATAAAACATATTTTTTAAATTATTAAGGGATTTAGAGCAAGATATAACAAATTTCCTCTGCTGGCTCTTCCACTAAACTCTTGGGTGATTGAAATGGAGTGACTTGCCACCTCTTTCTTGGGGAACTGCTAGCCCAGTCCCTGAATTCAGAGGTGAATCCAGAGAGACAGGGATCCTTGAGCTCTATCCAGACACAGTTCAACTTATCATGTTTCCTCTTCCCCTTCTGCAAAATAGGATTCCAATCCCTTTCCTGATCTGTAGAGCAGATCTATTCTGGAGGTTTCTTTTTGGCTTGCCTAGGAAATTGTAGTGGGCTGTGATCAGGTCCTCACTTCCCAGTGTGACTCAGAAACCTTTGAAGAAGTGTAATGGTGTAATGAGACCTTCAGTAATAATGGGGTATGTATAGAGAGTATCATAGGAGCAAACAGAGGGATTGGCTATTCTAGGCTGCTGTAGTTTTTGAGAACTATTGTTTGCTTTCTAGAGTTTTCCATTTATTCATTTGCTGTTAGGATGTTGACACATCTGACTGCTCAGTGTCTCGGCCCAAAGCAGCACCTCTTTTCATTCTAGTTCTTAGAGGTGAGTTACATCCAAGACCCTATATTCACCTTACAATTAGATGATGTATTAGTCCGTTCTCACACTGCTATAAAGATACTGAGACTGGCTAATCTATAAACAAAGGAGGTTTAATTGACTGACAGTTCTGCATGGCTGGGGAAGCCTTAGGAAACTTAGAATCATGGTGGAAGGGGAAGCAGGCATGTCTTACATGGCAGCAGGCAAGAGAGAGAGCATGCGAGAGCAGGGAAAACTGCCTTATAAAACCATGAGATCTCATGAGATCTTACTGTCATGAGAACAGCATGGGGGAAACCACCCCCTTAATCCAGTCACTTCCCTCCCTCAACATGTGGGGATTACAATTTGAGATGAGATTTGGGTGGGGACACAGAGCCAGATCATATCAGATGTCGATGCCAAAAATCTAGAGGAAATTTTCAAAACCTATTATTGTGTGATATTTTCCTTCAAATACTGGTGGGGTTTTTTTTGTTTTTTTTTTGTTTTTGTTGTTGTTGTTGTTGTTTGAGATGGACTCTCACTCTGTCACCCAGGCTGGAATGCAATGTTGCAATCTTGGCTCACTACAACCTCCACTTCCTAGGCTCAAGTGATTCTCCTGCCTCAGCCTCCCGAGTAGCTGGGATTACAGGCATGCTAGCTAATTTTTGTATTTTTCGTGGAAGTGGGTTTTCACCATGTTGGCTAGGTTGGTCTCAAACTCCTGACCTCGAGTGATCCACCTGCCTCAGCCTCCCAAAGTGCTGGGATTACAGGTATAAGCCACCACTCCCGGCCCTATTTTCCTTCAAATACTTAATTCAGTTGTGTCTTAAGGCTTATGTTGATTGGCCAGTGATTGTTTGACTAGTTAACTCATTCATTCAGCAAATATTTTGGGAATATGTACTCTATTTCAGGGGCATATATGGTATCTAGGGGCTGGGATAAAAAGATTGGGAAATCATATTTGCCTGTAGAGTTTCGTTGATAGTTCATATGTTGAAAATAAGGAGTGAAATACCTAAAGGAAGCCAAATTGCTTTTCTGCATTTCAAAGACTCTACGCAAGATTGGCATATCACAGCCTACTCTGTAGCGTTCTCCATAAGTGCATTTCATGTGGGAAGTGGTACCAGATGTTTTCTATATTATGATAATCTTCATATATTTATTAAGCTGTAACTTGTAAGGCTTCCTGATGGGGCATAATAGAGGCTCTTTGTGTGCTACACTATGTCTTTGTAAAGAAGCACTCTGTTAATTCCTGCCTAGTCATTTATCTGGCTCTTACTGGTAATGAAGCATGTTTCAGTCATTCCAGGAGGGTTTTGGGGATATGCACAAAGAGGAATAAGAGGAACAAAAGGGTTGGTTTCATGGTGGGTTGGAGGGAAATACTCTTAGGGAGAACCAGGGATAGAATGAAACCTTTCACCTAGTATGTTTTACATCTTTATCCCTTTTCAGTACAGCAGCCGAATACTCCAGAATTGTTTTACATTTTAGGAAATGCTAAGAAAATGCTAGGTTTTGAAAGTTTTTCTTTTCTCTCTCAATCGTTGACCTGGCAGTGGGTTAGGAGAATCCGAGAACTCCCAAGAATTACAATGGAACAGTAGAGGAGTTGAGCCATTTTCCTATCATTTCTAAGTTCTGTGCTTGGGAAGACAGGTTATATACTGATAACAGAGATTTGATTCCAGGAAAGAAAAGAGAGGATAGAAGAGGGAAATAAAAATGTGGGGATGTTAATGAAGAAAAGGGAAAGGAGCAAAGAAAAAAAGGAAAAAAGATATTTGGTTGTCCTTCCTTCTCTCCCTTAGCTCCTTCTTCTCACAAAAGGAAGGGGTAGAAAAATGGGCAGGTTGAAAGGGAAAAGAAGGGAGTTGAATTAGAGATAGGAGGGCACTTGGAGATAGTGAGGGAGAAGGAAAATGAGTCAGAGAAATCGCAGGAATAAGTGAGGGGGAAGGAGATGGGATGAGAACTGTTTAAATTCAGGAAGAAGAGAGGGGCTCAGAGAGGGGAGTGCATACTTTGGTCACACTGAGAGCCTTCAATTACTCCCAGCAGGGCATCTGCCAAATAGCCAGTGTCCCTTGCTGAAGACATTTTCCTGACTTTTGTATTAACTTTAATGTGATTCTCCTTATGGTACCTGTATTGCTGGTTGCAGTTTCATTGACACTCTGTGTGATCAAATAGCAAATGTGGAGGTACAGTTCTGCTATTCCTGCCCCCTTGCAGTTTGCAGCCGACTTCTGAGTAGTGCATCTTGTGTTTGATGTTTGCTCTTCCTCCTTGTCTTGTCGGAGAGTTGAAAGGGAAGAGACATGTTCCTAAGGGCTGTCACATTTATAGCTCATGCATACAAATATTAAAGAAGCTGAAAAAACTCGGTAAAATCACATTTTGATATTTTTTTTGAAATAAGGTAGTTGTCTCCTTGCTGGTCTAGTGATCTGCCCTAACCTAAGGCCACACTCACTATACCTGTAGGCAGACTGCTTCTTGGAAGATCTTTCCTCATCCTTTCTCAAGACTCAGCTCAGGAAACCTTCCCAGTATTTTCCACCTGCGTCAGGTACTTTCTAAGTGTGTACCAGTACCTTCCCCTGCCCCTGGCTTCTTGTGCTGACCTTTCCCTGTTAGATCTATCATGCCATGTGGTAATTTTTATCCTTCCACTTTGGGGCTCTTTACACAGTATTAGTTACTACTGAGCACCTAGTTATGGGACAAATAATGTCTATCTTGGATGTCTACAGATGCTGGTCTTTAGAGTGTAACATACTTCTAAATTTGGCTATGCTTTTAGATACCTGTTTACAGTTAGTCTACATGTTCTGGAAAGAAAAGAGATTTAGCCAGATGTAAGGTGTTTCTGGAAAGTTTAGTAGAATATTTGGTTCCACAATGAGATCACTTGGACACAGGAAGGGGAACATCACACACTGGGTCCTATTGCGGGGAGGGGGGAGGGAAGAGGGATAGCATTAGGAGACATACCTAATGTAAATGACGAGTTAATGGGTGCAGCACACCAACATGGCACGTGTATACATATGTAACAAACCTGCACGTTGTGCGCATGTACCCTAGAACTTAAAGTATATATATATAAAAAAGGAATATTTGGTTCCAGATTCATGCAACTATAATAGAGGAATTGTGATTCCCTTCAGTTTTAGATACCAGAGGATGGTCTTGAAGTTTGGGGCAACCTGTTTCTTATGATTCTCGGACTCACAGGCCTGATGCATGAGGCACTTTAAAACCATGCTTCTCAGACTTTAATGTGCATAGGGCTTATCTGAGGATCTTGTTAAAATGCAGATTCTGTTGCAGTAGCTCTCAGGTGGGTTCTCACACTCAGCACTTCAAGCTCACTGGTGAGGCTGATTTTGCTGCCCGTGGACCACACTCTGAGTAACAAGGCTTTGAAATACTTTCTAGAAAATAAAATTGGGATTTATCCTATGAAAATATCTAGGTGTACTTTATAGTTTGAAGAACCACAAATTTCCTGAGAGAAAGCTTGTAAGTGTGTAACTCTTATTTCAATTTGGAAACTTGCAAGAATTTCTCACACTTAAAAACAGTACATCTGATACCAGTCAACCCCTGAAACTGCTTTTGAATGACATTTTAGATTGTACTGCCCTTAATTAATATACAGCTTCATTTATTTGGGCTTTCTTAGATTTGGGAGGCCCTGGCCCTAGCACTGGCTTTAGTGTAGCTACTTTAGCAACGAAGACTACTTTTTTTAAAATTAATTTATTATTATTATTATACTTTAAGTTCTAGGGTACATGTGCATAACGTGCAGGTTTGTTACATATGTATACTTGTGCCATGTTGCTGTGCTGCACCCATCAACTCGTCATTTACATCAGGTATAACTCCCAATGCAATCCCTCCCCCCCCCCCCATGATAGGTCCCGGTGTGTGATGTTCCCCTTCCCGAGTCCAAGTGATCTCATTGTTCAGTTCCCACGTATGAGTGAGAACATGCGGTGTTTGGTTTTCTGTTCTTGTGATAGTGCAGAAATAACTCTTTGAAAGATTGACAGTTCGAAGGCTTTGTTTATGATGAGACCTTCACATTTATTGATTGTTACCAAGTTAGCACCATGCAGAGACCTTCTCCAAGGGTATTCAATTGCAATGGCCAGAAATGGAAAGGGCAATGTTCAGCTCGAACTTTGCAGGCGAAACCTTGCATCAGCTTACATATATATGTTCAGTCAGCTCTCTGAAATTCATGTTTGAAGTTTTTCTAACAAGATGGCCTTTATTTTACAGGTCCTTTGCTGCCAGCATGATATCATATTTATAATATGTGGAGGAGAGAGAGCTCACCATGCTCAGGTAAAGGGATGGTGTGTGTACCATAAATAACAAGCAGGTTGGTTGTCACCATATGGGAAGGGATGTAGTTTAATTATACCTCTGGCATCATTCTCTAATGTGCATCTTCGTTATATCTGGGGTTCAGAGGGCCTGTGGCAGAAGATCTCAGTGAACTAACATGCATTTGGGGGAGCATTTACAAAGTACCTACAACAGGGCCTCTAAACAGCCAGCAAGGAAATAGGACTGGTCACTTGAAATCTCTTTCCAGCTTCTACACAGGTTACATAAAGGTACTACCATTGTTCATCTTTATCACCTTATCATGAAGGCTTTATCTTTCAACATTTATGTAAATACATGAATATTGAAGACTCCTAATTAAAGTCTTATCTCTGTCCCCTTATCTAAAGTTATCCTTCTAAATTTCCTTTGCATTTTCTTTTGAAATAAGTGCATGTCTCACAATTTGATTTGCCCAAACAGGTCACTGAGATTAATTTTCCATTAACCTTTATTGCTTCTGTTTCTTTCTAATCATCTTCTTAGAGGATTAAACAGTCCCCATTGGGTTAGTCTCTCCTTAGGATATGAGCCATCTTTTTCTTTGATGCCCTTTATAGAACTGATGTGGATGATGGTGATCTATTGCCCGACCGAACCTGGACCCATTAACTGAGCCAAAGCTTCCTTAGGTAGACCCACGCTAGGAGTTCTGATGACCATGGCAATTTTGTTATTGGGCTTGCTTCTTTTGTGACCTGGTCTGTATTAGTTTCATCTGACTGCCTTAACAAAGCGCCACAAACTGGCTGGCTTACACAATAGAAACCTATTGTTTCACAGTTCTGGATTCTAGAAGTCCAAAGTCCAGGTGTCAGCAGGGTTGGTTCCTTCTAGGCCGTGAGGGAAAATCTGTCCCAGGCCTTTCTACCTTCTGGCAGCCTTGGGCATTCCTTGACTTATAGATGGCATTCTCCCTGTGTCTTTCCACTGACTTCCCTACATGTGTGTCTGTGTTTATGTCCAGGTTTCCTTTTTGTAAGGACACCAGTCATATTGGATTAGGGCTCACCCTAATGACCTTAACTTAACTCAATAATCTGCAAGGAGTCTTTCTAAAAATGTCACATTCATATGTATGAGGGATTTAGATCGTAGCACCTTTTTGAGGTACATAATTCAGCCGACAGCACTATGTGGGTACAGGCATACCTCATTTTATTTCACTTGGTTTTGTTGAGCTTTGCAGATACTATGTTTTTTTACAAATTGAAGGTTTGTGGCAACCCTGCATCCAGCAAGTCTATCAGCACCATTTTCCAACAGCACATGCTCACACTGTGTTCCTGTATCAACACTGTTTTAGCAATAAAGGATTTCTAAATTAAGGTGTGTTCATTGTTTTTTAGATAAAATGCTATTGCACACTTAATAGAGTATAGTATAGTGTAAACATAACTGGCAAACCAAAAAGTTTGTGTGACTTGCTTTATTGTAATGGTCTGGAACCGAGTCTGTAATATATTCAAGGCATGCTTGAAATGAATTCCTCTAGATACCCCTAAAGCTTCTAGCATGGTGCCTGCTGCTTAATATTTGTTGAATTAGTGAATGGCAAGGACCATAAAGGCCATGGCCAAATTTAATTTGACAAAGCCAAGTGCAGTGACCAGAGGTGGGCAGGTATTATGCTGGCATTTGTCCTCAGGGAACTGTTGCCTTCAGGATAGTTCAGGCTAAACAACCTCATAAATGAGATAAGAGTTTTCCTTTAAAAGTAGTAGCCAGTGGGGTTTGTATAAAATATAGCCCTTTGTGTGAGCTGCTACTGCTGTCTCTGTTGGCGTCGCAGGTTGAACTGCCAATTTACATGCTGCCTCTATCAGTACATCAAGATATCTTTCCAGGTAATTCAATACCATTTAAATCATACTTAGCCAGGCTATTCTTTCTTTCCAGCTGCATCGCTTTGCACTTATTAAATTTAACGTTCTGTTCTCTGGCTTTAATCTCTAAATGCTATCCTGAAATAGATCTGCCCTAATCGTGTCTTCTTCCTTCTTTATGCTTCCTTAGCTCAACATTATTACAAGTTATCTTTTGAGTGTTCAGATTTGGGTGTTGATAAATTATTAGGATACTGGTCTCAAGGTAGCACTTAAATGATCTGTTCTTGAGAGATGCTTATTTGGGAAACCCTTTATTTCCTCTTGGGGCAGTGCTTTCTAGCCATGTCTACTGTTACTTCCAGGAAAGGATTACCTTTTTAATAGCAAAATGGAGCCTCCTGCTGAGATGAGTGAAAGTCCAGGGGCAGATCTCCTCCTAGGAGTGAGGTAGGCATCTTTAGGAGCCCTGCAAATTCACTTAAGCCCCTGGATTAGTGCTGCGTGGAGCTGCTGCAAGCAGGCAGGCCAATGTCTAGAGATAGACTGTGTGGGTCAGGCCCAGGCCTCCAGGAACTCTGAGCTGCAGGCAGGGTGGAATCATTTACTTACAAGCTTTTCCAGCCCCACAGGAGCTTTTGTGTTCCTGGGGGTGGGGCTGCAGGCTGTCCCATGGCCAACTGATAGCATTGGCTTAGACAGCAGTGGATTTATAAGATGATGACAGGCAGCAGAAAATGAAAATGAAAATGAAAATTCATTTTAGCATGTTTCACACTGACATTAGTCCTAAGAAAACTGGTAAATCAAACAGCAAATATTTATGGCATGTGTGATGCATGTAGGCACAGTTCTACCAAATGCCAGGTACAGATGTATAACTTCATCCTGTGTCTCCCTTGCTTACTTTACTTTTCCATTTTATGCAAGAGCTTACTACCTTTGATTAGAGGTCTCCCATAACTTTTCATGTGAACTCTCCTAGTGTGGCTTGTGGGCGTGTCTATAGGGTTTCATTAAAATTGAAACCGTTAATTCGTTTTGGTTATACAGTGATCAAACAGAGTGATGGTGAGCCAGCCCTTGCTGGCTGCAGGTAGGGCCTGGTGAGCGATTATATTCTGGTAATTCAGCTGTTCCAGAATAGCCAGTGAAGTACTCTGCAGTGTGCACTACAATAATTATAATATCCCAATAAGTCTTATTTTAATAATTAAGTTATCTTATGTGTACCTAACACTTCTCTATTATTAAAGAGAAAATAATCCAGAAATAAAACCTCGGGTGCCTTGAACATGGAAAACGAGTTTTATTATTGTTGCTTTGTCTTTACTCCATTTTGCATTCTCTCATTTCACTCATCTTACATTTCTGAAAACTCAGCTATAAGATTCTCATGGACTTGATAATAATTTGCTAACTTGTTAAACTCTGATTTAAAAAGGGGCAAATGAGAAAAATGATTCTGATGTCCTTTTAGTTAATAATTAACATGGTAAGTTTTTCTTAGATCTCTGACATTAGAATGTAATTATTATATTATGGAAAGTATTTTAATTAAACAAATTATACTTCAAGATTCTGTCAACATTTTTCAGAAAATTTTTGTACACAAGTCAATTAAAATAGGAATCTTAATATCTGCTTTCTGTAGGATCTTCTGCCTCTCCCTCTGACAGTTCCTTCTTTGTTTCATTTAAATCATGAGTTTATGTTAAGTGCTTATGAGCTGGTAATATAAAAGTGATGAAGAAGAGCAGTGGCTTTTGGCAGGGAACTCAGAAGCTTGAAATTCTCTTTCATCTACATTTAGTTACCACTAAACTGTCAAATTTCTGTAATTCTTTGATATTTTTACTTTCCTTTTTTTAAATCTACGATTATTCTTTCCAAGAATTTCTTACCTTTTTCTTGCTTGTTCATATGACCACTCTGTTTGGTTTGTTCATTTGTTGTTTATTCGTTCGTTCGTTCATTCATTCATTCATTCATTCATTCATTCATGTAGTACCCTTTTGACATGTACCAAAAATTGTTCTGGGCATAGTATCAAGTATATTATAATTTATATGGGAGATAGCAATGATTTTTGCATGAGTATGATAGAGCTATAAAACTAAGTATACTTTTTATATAGGAAACAGAGCAACTAAATTGGCTTGGGACAATTAGGAAATACTTTATAGAGAAGATTGTATTTGAATGGAAATTGATAGGAAATGAGTGGTAGAGAGAGAACATTCTAAAGGAAACAGAGGGGAGATTAGCAGAGAGGTTTGAGGAGGCAGGGCAAGTTTGTGTATTCCATGCTGTTTAGGTATTGCTGGAGCATAAAGTGTGAAGAGGGATATAGGGCTGGATGAGACTCTATAGGAAGGCAGAAATCAAATCTTGAAGGTCCTTTGACACGTTGTTGAGCCTTCTTTTGTATGTCTTCAGTTCATCCTGCTCCTTGCAGGGAGAATGGCTGTATGAAAGAGTGCTTATATCCTGCCAAACTCTTCCTTTATGACCCTTGTCCTGGTCTCACTGCTTCCAAAGGGAAGTCAAGCATTTTCTCTCTTTAATTTACTCCATTGAATCATTTCCTCCACTAGATTTGCCTGCTTTGCTTTTCACACAGAATTTGTTACTTTCTCAGATTCCATTTTCAAAATCCTCCTTTAAGACCTCACTGAAATTCATATCCTTTGTGAAAACTTTTCTCTACTCATGAATGATTTTACCTCTTGTGAATTCCAGAACTTTGAACAGACTGCATATTGCAATCTTCGCATGCTTCTCATATGTCACAAGTTATTTTTATAACATTCTTAGACTATCCACATGTTGAAGGGAAGGGCATTCTACCTATCATGTATCCTATGTATGCTGGAAGTGCAGCTTCTTGCATGTATTAATAGTAGACATTGCATGGATGTTTGTTAAAATGGTAGAGGAAAACAGAGTTCCTTTAATTTGAAAGGCTGCTACAGAGGTAGAACTGAGGGATTGATTAATTGTCATCTGGAAGGAGTATAGTTAACATAATGTCCAGATGAAACTCTTAGAGGAAGAATAATTGTCAGTGAAGGTAGAAGGATTACATTAAACAAAAGGCAGAAATATGTACAGAAAAAGATGCAATTTGAAAATCTGTTAAACTGCCCAAAGGTTTAGACATGGGAAGAAGATACTTAGAAAGCCATTCAGCATGTGTGATTGTCTTTGACAGTGAGTGACAAATGGAATAACCGGGAAAAGCACCTATATTGCATGAAGATGCTCTGCATTATTAAATAAAATGGCCTCTGGAAAACTTGATTCAATTTAAGACTTCTCAGTTGCAGATCTGGAGACAATCACAAATTCAGAAATATATTTATGAAACTCTGTTGCCACTGAGCTCAAAAGACCGTAATCCTATTACTTGTGATTTTGAAAAGGGTAAACATGAAAAACTGAAAAGAGTTATTGATTAAAGGAGTAATATGAACAGGAATAATGGAATTAAAGTAATTGAGGCAATATTGGGCCTAATGGACCTTGTTCTCCTAATGCGTTTCTTCTGCTTTTGTATTGAGTTGGCCCCAAAGTCGATAGGACTATGTGCACAGAAAGAGAAGGACATGATGGAAGAATTAGTATTGCTGTCTATAAAAAAAAAAATCAATCTGTTGTTCTTACAGAAGAACATCAATCAGTCTGTGAAATCAATTAACTGGAATTTTTTACATTTGGCTTCTAAGATAATGAGACAAATGATGAGAAAAGACTGTATGCCTTGCATATAGTAGATACTCAGTATATGTTTCTTGAATTGAAAACCAAATGATATCATGGATTTAATTTAAAAACTGCTTCAGTGTAAGTCCTTTTATCAGTCCTAATTCAGTCCCATTTCTTTTACTGGGCTGCCTATATCTGTAGTACTGTAAATGTAGATTCCTCATTTTTATTGATTCTTGCTCTGAAGTGCGTTCTCTCACATTTTTACTGCCAAGGAGTCCAGGCCAGCTTCACATGACTTTGGATCTCTGTATTATTTAGTGTCTTAACTGTTTTCTGTGACCAGACTTCCTGCCCTATACAGTATTGGCAGATTACATTTTTTGAAATATCATTTTAACAACATTACTCTCTATTCAGAAAACGTCAATGTCTCTTTGTTGTCTACAAAATTGTGGGCTCATTGTACTTTAGAGTTCATTCCCCACTGCTTGACTTTGAAAGCATGTGTGTTCAGACTTGTCCAGACACCCGTCCATACTTAACTTCTACCAGCCTCCTGCCCAGACCCTATGGGGAAGACAGATCCGTCTCTTCATTCTGTCATCCCATTTTGCAGTGCACACAGTGTTCTGCATTGGATCCTTCCTCCCATATCTATATCCATCCAACTAAAGTCAGTTCTGCTCCAGGCAATATAGTCCTTAAAGCTGCACATTATCAAAAGCTGTGCTACAAAGACAATTATTTCAGGGGCATAAATAGTGTTGGGGACTTGAGGGTTGCGGGGGCACAATAAACAGAGTTGTTTTACCTGAAGTTATTTAAATAATAATGGTATTTTCTATCTCTGTAAAAGTATAACTTTAAAACCTGAATATCACGAAAAAATGCATTTTGTTGTATCTCTTTTTATAAGATTGTAGTGAACTAAGCTGATATTTAAAAAAATTGTTTCAACATCTTAATGATCCACTATTGTGAGAAATGGAGAATAAAGACCTTAGCAGCTATGTTGTAAGCAAAGGAGCTTTTTTTTTTTTCCCCTTATGCCAGGAGTCCTAGTATGCATAAAATAAATCATATTCCCCAGTCAATTGATCACTTTATACCTAATACACATTATGCAAGCTCTGCAGAAGAAATACCTGTAACACTTATTGTTCCAAATGGAGTTTAAGGTGCTTTTTCCTCCACGATTTTGTTTTTTAGCATTCTTCCTTGCCTGGTGATTTTTCTCTCTGAATACTCTCTTTTAGGTTAATTATCAATTCAAGGACCTCTTTAATCATTCATCTTTTTGAGAACTTTTAGAGACTGTTTTGAAATAGAGACATATTTTTATTTCCCACAATGTCTAATACCTTGTTAGAGCAGTGATATAGCTTATAAGAGCATGCAGTTATTAAATTCAGTTTCATCTAAATCCAAAAATTGCTATTTTCTCTACTTCCTGTTCCTCCTGAACATTGGGCCTTGGCTTAATGTTTTTGGGGGAACAAAAAAGAGTAATCGCCACTTCAATGTCAATGCAAAAGGGTAAAGACTGACTGATAGTTTTCAGATTAAGGATAAATACATGTGTTAGTTCCTGACCCTTCTTGAAACTTCATTAAAATGATGTTTAAGGGATTTTTATTTTAAAAGGCACACACCCATGAGACCAAAGAAATAGGGCAACAGTTACAGCATTTTGGGGTTTGGGATATAGATGGATGAGTGCTAACTTACTTAGCAGACCTGAGAAAGTGAAGTTTTAACCTGGCAGAGGAGAAAGGGAAAAGGTAACCCAAATTATACTGATGAACCCTGCAAAAACTCAGGAACAAGAACCCCTGGAGCGGAGAGTGAAGATACAGTTGAGAAGTATTGGCTGAAAGTTCAGATCTGCTTCCTAACTTTATACAAGGAGGAAACTGCTCCTCTATTCCAGTGGAGGGATGAAGATTATGTTTTCTATAGAGATAGTAAAACAGAAGGTTTCTGGATTGAGAAGTATCAGGAAAGGTTAAAAGTGGTATAATATGGTCCTGAAATCAGATGGATTGTGGATTACACTGATTTTCCAAATCCCAAGAATGACAATACCTTCTGTTCTCTGTTCCTTAGCCTACAGGCAGCTAAGGATACCTTTCCTGCAGGAAGCTCCAGGAAACATCCCTGGGACTCTAACCTAAAAAAAGAACTCAGGGATACTGATATCAGAGATTCCCTCAAGGAAGGGCCTAGCCAGAACAATTCTAAAATAAATCCTTTATCAACAACCAACCACACTCCCAACCTTTCTGTGGACCTTCTAGTGCCCTGCCCTTAAAGATCACAGACAGCCAAGGGTCGTGAGACATTTAAGGAAATGTCTGATATCATGAGAGACAAAAACTAAAGCATGCAAACAAAAAAAAGCAACTTGGAGGAAACAACCTTAATAGGAAGAATAAATCTATTTATTTATTTATTTTTTATTTTATTTTATTTTTAAGACAGGGTTTCACTCTGTCGTCCAGGCTGGAGTGCAGTGGCGTGATCTCGGCTCGCCGCAATCTCTGCCTCCCAAGCTCAAGCGATTCTCCCACCTCAGCCTCCCTAGTAGCTGGGATTACAGGCGCGTGCCACTACCACCTGGCTAATTTTTGTATTTTTAGTAGAGACGGGGTTTCACCATGTTGGCCAGGCTGGTCTTGAACTCCTGGCCTCAAATGATCCACCCGCCTCTGCCTCCCAAAATGCTGGGATTACAGATGTGAGCCACAGCGCTCGGCCAGAAGAATAAATCTGAAAAAAGAAATCATTGGTATCTCCAGACAGATAAGGCATGATATTATCACCATGAAACACAACAAGATTTATAAGGGTTAGGAGGTGAAATTAAGGAAAATTTCCAGAAAACGTAGTAAAAAGAGAAAGAATAGAAAATAACATAGAAAAAATAAGAAGCTTAGAGGATTGGTTCATACATCCAAAAATAGTACACCAGATTGACAGAATATAGAAAATAGAGGATAGAAAACCATCAAAGGAATAATTCAACAAAATTTCTCAAAAACAGAAGTGTCCTGATTAAAAGGGAATAGCAATAGATGATCATGAAACTTTATAACACTAGAATGTGGTCCAATAAATGACATGGTAAACTAATAAAAAGAAAGACCTGGTATCCCAGAGATGGGACCAACACAAGAGTGAGGTGAAAAGAATTCACAGGTGATGGTAAAAGAGATCTCAGCAGCTGTGCGCTGGGCTAGTGATCAACTGATCTGAATTGCAGTAAGTAGAGGGGTTCAGGAGAGAGTTCTTCAAGATGGTAAAATTGATTGAACATCTAATGTGTTTGTGCTGAGAGGGGATTTACAGATCTTGGGGAGGCTTTGAGGATAGCATCATGATAAGTACATAAGAAATTAACACAAATGAAATATAACAATGATTAATTCCGAGGAAGACAAAAAGGAAGAAAATGAGATATAATCATAGAACACTACATGATTCTAAGAATGTAAATATGGATATTGAACACAACCAGAATTATTCTCAGAGGATGGGAACATGAGGCATGCGTGTGTGTGGTAACAAACCTAACCCTCATCTTCCTCATTGGGAGGTCAATCAGTAATACCTGAAATTGAAAACCTAAGAGTAGTAAGAGAAACATGTTATTTAAATCAGTGCAAATAAATTTTCGTCTTTAGTATGGCATGCCTAGAAGATGATACTGGATAAGGTAGGAAGCTGGAGACATTCATTTGTAGAATATTAAGTAGATATAAAACTTCAAATAAAATATTTTCAGATTTTTCAATGAAAAACCCGAGCTTGCTTTCATAAACATAACTTTTTATATTTCTTATATGCCTGAAATGGCTGAACACAATTCTTGATCAATATCTTAATGATTCTCTCTTCAAATTCTTTTTAGTCATTGTCGGTGAGATATTACACAAGTAGTGATTTTTAAAAAAACAAGCCATTTCACCACCATTTCATATTCTATAAAGTTAAAGTTATCTTTAAAAACCTTAATAGTTTTAGCTTTCTTCTTTGCTAGACAAATGCAATCCTCTGATAATTCCAACAGATTTCCAATTCAACTAATTTTTTTCCTATGAAGTAATTAAAAATAATAATGAGGCCCGAATTTATAAAGTGTGTGTTTATTGTTAGAGCAGTCACTCCACAGGTAGCTTGGATGCTGGTAAAAGAGGGCATTTGACTCAACTGGAAAGAAATACCTGGTATGTATAGACAGAATTTGGGGGGCTATCACTTGTAGCTTTGCCTACCAGGCCTTTCTGCCCACACCTTTCTAGAGCTCCACTTTCAACCAGCTGTGCTTTCTATACCTGGAATGAAACCTTCTCCAGCGGCTACATGGACTGCTTCTGCACAAAATGAAGGGGTGCTTTCTGCAGACACGTGGGTGTCCATGGATGTTTCTAGTGCCTGTCAGCAGAGCCATGAGGACTATGCCTTTGTACCTTGAGGAAGCTGATGGCCAGGTGTGATCTGCCCTGGCACCTGCTACCTCAGAACCCCACCTGATTCCCTGAGGCTGAGAGACATCCATACCTCATTGCATACCTGGGATCAATTCTTTGCAAAATAGTGTGCCAGCACCTACCAGTTGGGAAGCTCTGATGTCCACATGTGGAAACAAATTCCAAAATAATTACTTAAAGAATTGAAAGCAGTTATCTCTGGGCCTAGTCCTATTTAACAGTTGAGACTATATTATGAATAAATTGGTTTAAATAAAAACTAATTTTTAAAAATCTCTTGTGTAGTCTTATTGGATCTTCCAGACCTTTTGCCCTCTCAAAACATTGGACAGAGCTGCTTTCAACTTTGTTTTTATGAGATGAGACGACAAAATATATACAACTGTGGACTATGGTCTACTTCTTAAATGCAGAGGCTAGTTTGTGGATTATCCACATGCCATATTTTACCCCAAGGATTAAGATAAAAGGAATATAAATCTGAAGATAGCAAGCTTCATTTTTTAATACAAGGAAAAAGAGAAGTTGAAATTCATGATAAATATAGATTGTGTTTTGAAACTTTAATTGATTATTTTCCTGTTGTCCCTTTAACATGTTCCTGGGGAAGTTTGTAATAATGATTTAGGAGAAGAGGTGGGAAACTGATAAATTAGCTGGAAAAAAATGGAAAGGCACTTCAGAATACATAGCAGAGAATACAGTTCTTTCACAGAGGGTACTGAGAGTGTGGTCTATTTGGTGCCCTCCAGATTCAAGGCTGAAATTGGAAACAATGGTGCTTTAATTTGCTGCATAGTTAATGGGCCTGCTGATTTGTTCTCATTTTTTAGTCCTATAATATGTCCTTAAAACCCTCTCAAGGGTTCATACTTTTAGCTTGAGGTCTCTACCCCTCATTTTTCCTTTTGTTCTCTAAACACTTACATTGCCTCTTCCTGATTCATCTTCTGAGGGGCTCAGCATAATGTATGGTAGGAATTGAATAATTTGGATGAAGCCTGTGACATGTCTTGATGATGTTAAACCACTCAGAATCCTAGGAAATAGTCCCAGCTTGCATTAGCAGAAGATTAATGCAGGTGATCTTTAAAGTCTTAATTTTAAAAAATTTACATTTTTGCCAGTGATGATTGAAAAACGCTGGCATTCTTTCTGCCCGCGTTACTGATTATAATTACAAATACTTGCAAAAGTACCAGAATGGCATCTCACTGTTCCATAAGCAGCGGACTATTATTTTACTCTTTTAATGGCTATTAAATATTTAAAAAACAACTTTCTAAAAATATATCCATAACTATATGTAACATGGGCATAAATCACAATGGGAAATATATTCTGAAACACATGCATAATAATACTTGCTTGGATAAGTTTATATGTCTAATTCACCAAGAAGAAATTTAAATTTTTGAGAGGTTTCTTATTTGAGATATCATTATGAGAAAAGGCAAAGCTAAGGGTCTTTTGGATGAGGTCAAGACAGTGATTACTCACAGTTACTACTGTTTTGCCCCAGGATATTCTGAATGTGAGCCCAAACCTTATTATCCCCGAATCAGGAGTGGTGGAAAACCATGGTGAACTAGTTATTTGGAAGGAGGAATCAAGGAAACCACCAGCTCTTGAACTTTTCCAGAACTGGAACATATTAAGGGGAGAGGTAATGAGAGCAAAGAGTTTGTCCTGCTATGTGGAGAACAGAGAGGGTACAGTGAGCCTTGGAGAGCAAGGGAGTATGGGGAGCGGTGGGGCAGGTTGCAGACCACAGGGAGGAAGAGGAGCATCAAGGGAGTCAGCTGTGGACTTGTAGATCTGGGGTTGAAATTTGATTCAAGAAGAAACATTTGGAACATTTGGCAACAAGTGACATGATCAACATGACATTTGGGTAGATGATTGTTGCTGTGTTATAAAATAGCTCAGAGAGGAGGAAGACAGTTGGTGCATGCTAAGAAGGACTGCAGAAGAGTGAGAAGGAGAAGGAATTGGACTTGATGACAGCGCTGATAGAGAAGACAGAAGAAAAAGATAAGTTATAGACAGTGTAAGTCAAGGCTGGATTGCTGTCTTGGAGAACAATTCCCATATTTAACAGTCAAAAAAAAAAACAAAAAGCAAAGTGACCAGAAGATTATCCAGCAAATGTCCAAATGCCTTGTGTAACAGGTCAGTTCTTTTCCCACCTTACAAGTCATGGAACAGTGGACATGGAACAGTTTGTGAAACATAGAACTTTGCTAAACTGATCATTTCTCTTTTGGATGTGCTATGACTGTAGCCCTTGCCCCACCCATTCCCAGAAGATCATCCAGACAGCAATAAATAAGGAGCGTGATAGGAATTAGAGGTCAGGGAAGGAAGCGTAGGTCTGGGGATCATCAGTGAACACAGCAGTGGGGTCTGAGTGTATGGATGAGCGTTCTGTGTCATGGAGTGAAGAAAGGGAGGAACAGAGGTGTGGAAGCAAATGCCGTGAGATGCTTCATGAAAAAGGCCAAGGAACAAAAAGAAACAGAGTGGTTGGAGTGGCATTAAACTCATGGAATTGTTCGATCTAAATTTAAGTGGATACCTGCTTCATTGGAGTAAATGGTCTGATTAGTGTTTTCAGATTATACATAAAAATGAAGGTATAGTTCCATCTCTCAAGACTTAGGACCCACAGAGAATTCACTATATAAATGCAGCAAGCTGAGCCCCAAAACCTTTTGGGCTCAGCCACCAGAAAGATTATCATGAGCCCCTTTTCTTTTACAAATAAAATTCACCCTTATTTGTCTTAGGGTTGACTATGGAAATGCTTTAAATGGATATCAAGAAGGAAATCCTCCAGTAAATTCTGCACTGCAAAGCAGTAGCATTATTTAAACAAAGAATACATTAATTTTTACATTGCAATCAAGATCAACCAGCACGTACACATCCACCAGAATGCATTATAATACTGTGTACTGTTTTAGTTCTACACTGAAAATCCCTTTGAATCCTGTATCAGTGCTCACTAGACAGAATCTGTCTCTCTATATAGTAGATACATAAACATGTATTTATGAGGAGATTTATTTTAAGGAATTGGCTCATGCAAATGTGGGTGCTGGTAAGTCCAAAAATCATAGGGCAGGCCAGCAGTCTGAAAACTCAGGCAAGAGTTGATGTTACAGCCTTGAGTATGAAATGCGTAGGGCAAGTTAGCAGGCTGGAAACTTAGGCAGGATGTCTATGTTACAGTCTTGAGGGAGAACTCCTTCTCTCGAAACTCAGTTTTTGCTCTTAAGGCCTTCAACTGATTAGATGAGGCCCATCCACACGATCAAGGGTGACCTCCTGTAGCTAAAGTCAACTGGTTATAGATGTTAATTCCATCTCTCAAATACTTTTACAGCAACATCTAGACTAGTGTTGGACTAAAGAACTGAGCACTCTAGCCCAGTCAGGTTGACTCAGATGATTTTGCCATCACAAATCTCATATTTTTACTGTAGTAGAAAGAGCAGAGTCAGCTGCATTTTGCTTCATTTCCCTACTGTTGTAATCTTTATAAGGGAGTGAAGATTCTGTTAGTGGTTCAGTGGTGGCATTTTTACTGATACTTTTTTTTCTGTCAGATTGTTAGATAATTTGTTTGAAAAGCTGGGCCATGTTAGCACCTTACCCCTGTGTCCCACATGGTGCCAAATGGTCTTGTCTTCTTTGCCTGGTAAGCAGAGTAGGTATGGGAAATGCAAATTTTCATTGAACAGGGTTATTGACTAAAGTTCTGTAGTGAGGCTGCTCAGCTGACTATGTGACAGTCACAGGGGATGTGGGAGTTAATATTTTCTGGGAAGAATTTTAATGTTAGAATTTACTGTCTTTCGCACATATAAATTTGAAGCCTTAATGTTATGCTCTTCTGGTTATTTGCATTTAATATGCATGCAAATTCACAATATATACTATATGCCAAGAACATAAATTATAAATTGGTACTTTCCCTGGTTGTTAGCAATTTTGGCCGCTTTAAAAATTAATACTTTGAAGAAATATATGTTTTCAAATTTATTTGTAGTATCTTTAGTTTCCAAAGGAAAATATGTAGCACACTCTCAACCAGGAAGGTAGATCTCTGCTCTAACATTCTCTGGATTCAAAAAGTTGTGCATAATGCTAAAGGTTGGAATGTTTTTATTTATCTTTCCTATGAATGGGTTCCAATTAGGTGTTGCAGGTGTTTATTTCCACGAACAATGCTGAGAAATACGTTTCTGTAGCATGAATGCAGCCTACTGCAGTCCAGTATACTTGCGGGTGAGTCTTTTCAGTGATAAACACACACCTCCAGTAGCAGAGCAGCACATTGTACTTCCCAGTGGAAGAAGACCTGCCTGTGCTGCACAACTGAGGGCGGGAGACTCCCAGAGAGGGACTCTGTAGCCTCTCTGCCTGCCATTGAGGCTTGTTGTCTTGGCAGCTAAAACACAGCCATCCATCCTTTCCCCAGGCAGGGAGCTCTAGGCATCCTTGACTTTGCGATGACCTTTTCTCTTCCCCTTTCCAGTCTGTTTAGGGTTCTGCCATGCATCTTCCAGGCAGCTTTGGATTTTCTCTCTCTTGGAAATCTCCAGGCCACCTCCTGGTTTTGTCTTTCTGCTTAGGACAGATGAATGCTCATCACCAGCATCCTGGCTACTCAGCTTGCTTACTTCTTCCTAAGTCCAAAGCAAGGCCTCCCAGACCTTCCTGCCTACTATAAAAGTCAGGTCATCTTGCACTGTGAAACTCTAGAGTGCAGCACTCTCTGCAGGGTGCAAACATTCGTCCTCAACTTCAGCAGTCTGCTCTGGCACACTATTTAGAATCATTTTAAAAACATTCTTCTGTCTGCACTGTACCTCTTTCATGACTTAATCACCCTCCTTCACCTTACTAACTCTATGGACCACTGTATCCTCTGTGTTTCTAAGTTATTTCATCTCATGCAAAATCAGCCCTCTTTAAGTGGTCCAGAGCAAGGGTCCTCAGCTGACAAGTTTTATTGGTGGCACCATCACCATCACCATCACAGTAAATATTATCACTAATTTCTGTGCCAGCATGTTAGCATACTACAAGTAGCTACAGAAAATGGGCCTGTGGACATTGACTCAAAACCTAAGTTAGGGCCTCTGTGTTATTGTGCAGTCTGGTCAAGGGCTCAAGTAGGGATGAGAATCCACCTTGGTTCTGCTCTTCATTTATGTCCTTGGCATGGCTGGATCTGCCAGGATTAACAGGTGACTTCTACCCCTCCACCCCTGACTCCCTTTCCTTCCAAAAAAGTGATCTGTGGATAGTGAAATGGGGCTCAGGCATAGACCTGAAGAGGCATCATTTTCTGTTTCACTTTTGGGCCAAGTAGGCATTATTTACTAATTTGCAACTGGGTACCTTATAGGCTTATAGAAGCCTTCACTTACAGAATAGATATGACAATCAAAAAGATTCAAAGTGAAGTTTTTGTTTGTTTGTTTGTTTGAGATGAAGTTTCACTCTTGTTGCCCAGGCTGCAATGGCGTGATCTTGGCTCACTGCAACCTCTGCCTCCCAGGTTCAAGTGATTCTCCTGCCTCAGCCTCCTGAGTAACTGGGATTACAGGCATGCACCACCACCCCTGGCTAATTTTTGTATTTTTCAGTAGAGATGGGATTTCACCATGTTGGTCAGGTTGGTCTTGAACTCCTGTCCTCAAGAGATCTGCCCGCCTTGGCCTCCCAAAGTGCTAGGATTACAGGCGTGATTTTTTCTTTTTTTTTTTTTTTTTTTTTTTGACAGAGTCTCACTATGTTGCCCAGGGTGGAGTGTAGTGGCATGCTCTCAGCTCACTGCAACCTCCGCCTCCTGGGTCCAAGTGATTCTCCTGCCATAGCCTCCTGAGTAGCTGGGATTACAGGTGCCTGCCACCACACTCAGCTCATTTTTGTATTTTTTAGTAGAGACAGGGTTTTGACATGTTGGCCAGGCTGATCTTGAACTCCTGACCTCAAGTGATCTGCCCGCCTCAGCCTCCCAAAGTGCTGAGATTACAGGCATGAGCCAACATGCCCAGCCTCAAAGTGAAGTCTTTTATTACAAGGAGAAAGTACTAGGTGAGGATAATTTTGTAATCATTATTGCATCCTGGCAAAATTTTCTGCAGTAGTTTCTTCTGCTTCCCTTCCCTCTTCATCCCTGCTCCTCTTCTCCTCCTTCCCTCCCGCTCTTCCTTTTTCTTCCTCTTCTTCCTCCTCTTCTTCCTTTTTAGATAATAATCATAGTAGCTAATAAATGTATAAAATATTCTTACTGGCTCAGAGATGCATTTTTCCTAGGCTTGATTGTATCATTGGAAACTCTAACCACAGAGGTCCCATTTGCTGTGGGTGGAGCAACCTTTTAACTGTCATAGAAACATGGAAGTCACATGCTAGATTTACATAGAACTTAGGGGCTCTGAGTGTAAGAACTGGAGCTTGACTCATTTTTGGCATTCAGACATACACTGATCTCTCTCATGGTTTAGGATTCCCCAAAAGAGGCTGGATCGAGGGATGTGATGGGGTCCCTGAACAAAAGCCATGAGTGACGAAATCTGCTAACGTAGACCAGACTCTGCTAACGTGGACCAGACCAAACTACAGGAGTTTGGTTTTGTTTTGCTTTTGAGACGAGTCTTGCGCTTGTTGCCCAGGCTGGAGTATAGTGGTACAATCTCAGCTAACTACAACTTCCACCTCCCAGGTTCAAGAAATTCTCCTGCCTCTACCTCCCAAGTAACTGGAATTACAGGTGCCCACCACCGCTCCCGGCTGATTTTTGTATTTTTAGTTGAGATGGGGTTTTACCATGTTACCCAGGATGGTCTCGAACTCCTGACCTCAGGTGATCCACCCGCCTTGGCCTCCCAAAGTGTTGGGATTACAGGAGTGAGCCACCACACCCGGCCAAGCTGAGTAGCTGGTTTCAAAGTCCAAGGAGCAGTGGTTCTAGGTACCTCCCTTGACCTAATGAGCCTCCCCTCAATTCCCCCTACTGACAACAGACTCCTGCTCACACAAAATACAAGTATACTATGGCATGAACGATGGCTGTGTCATAAAGCAGGAGTCAGTGAACTATGGCCCTTGAAGAAAATCCAGCCTATGGCCTTCTGGATTGTTTTTACATTTTTAAAGGGTCGTAAAAAGAAAAGAAAAAAAAAGCCAAAAAGAATATGCTACAGAGACAGATGTGGTCTTCAAAAGCTAAAATATTTACTATCTGGCCCTTTGTTGGTAAAGTTTGCCAACCCCTGCCAAGAACTGGTCAGTGATAGCTAGTGGTGTTTCTTGGGCAGCCCTGTTTTGAAAAAGCAAGATGCAAGAGTGGAAATGGCTTCTCTGATGGTGAGGCCTTGAGGTTCCTTCCCTTCCCTCTTCACACCCTTCTTTGTGCTATAGAAGAAGTTGTCTTCCATGAGAATGTTGTCAGAGGTGTTGATGGTGACTGGTGGATGGCAGAGTGATGAAGGCATGTGGAGCAGAGGAAAAGTTGAAGAGAGTAGGAGAGGAGGGTTATCAGGCAGCAGGTGGTAAGTCTGACTGTTAGGGTATCCTGGAGGGAGTAACTGAGGAGAGGGTCCCAGGAAAAGCTCAGACTTGTTAGTCCATTCATGGAGCTCAGAGGATTGGGACTTAGGCTGTTGCCTTAAATACAACATATCTGTAGCACTGGGAGGCCAGGTGACTTTTGGTTTGCACTTGTGTTCTATAGTTTACAAAGTCTTTCTCATTTTGTGAGAACCCCCTGAAGCAGGCAGAGTGTGTGTTACTTTTGACCTCAATTCATAGAGGAAAAAAGGATTGATGCTATGTCAAGGAAATGTCTTCTTCAAGGTCATAGAGTTATTATATGATGAAGTTGTAAATCAAATCTAGATACTCTGGCTTTAAAACCTGAGCCCCATTCTTGGAATCAGTGAATTATCAAAGTGTGAACTCTGCACCTCTCACCCCCAACACAAAAGCCATCTTACTAAATATTGCTTATTTGTAAGGTCATTATATTAATGTATACAACACTAGAAATGGTTAGAGTAGCTCCAGAACTGGATTCATTTTATGCCTCAGGGGTAGCCCCTACTCACACAGGAAGGCATCTATAGAACAAACTAACCAGAGTGTGAAGGTAATTTGTGCTGCCCTGCGTTGTTTGTGTGTATCTGGGAACTCTGGGTTGAGACAGATTACTTGGATGTCCTAGTTTTACTTTTACAGGCAACCTATGAAAGGAGTAATTATGAGAAGTAATTATTGACACTATGACAACCTGAATAAAAATCGAAGTTGTTTGTACTATTTTCCCGTAGATATTAGAGCAAGACACTACAATAAATGAATTGAGTGGCCTGTTTTGTGTGTATATGATTTGGATATCAGAGACCATCATTCCTACATGATGTGACACCTTATTTGCCACCTTCACACTTTGACATTTTTGTTATAACTAAATGTGCAGTGGAGCCAGCTGTGGTCTGCATAGGCTCTAGCACTGTGTCTGGGTCTAACCCTGAGCAATGCATTTGGTTTCGGAGCCAGTGTCGCTGATACAGGCTGCAGCCAGCACAGGGGAATCCATCACAGTAACAGCAATGTAGCCATCACAGGGCATCTAACCACATCCATATTCAGATAAGGAGAACACCGAGTGCTTTCACTGAAAATGATATCCAGGGACTCTGGGATAATGCTGCCTTCACATTGTTCATAAAATATGGTAAAAATAAAGCCTTAAAAGTCTCGCTTGTGAAGAGTGGAGACAGGAAAATTAGAGTAGCAATTCACACAGCGCACTTTTCCTTGGAGTGAGAAGTCATATCAATTTCTCAAAAACGGGTATTTCACCTCTTACAGCATCCATAAGAAGGCTAGGTCAGCCATGAGTTAGTGCCTTATGAACTCACTTGGACCTTTGCTTGGCTGGCAAATGTCATTTCTTAGCCTTCCATCCACCCAAATCTGGGGTTTCTGTTTCTCTAGCTCTGCCCTGTGTGTTCTCTATTTCATCATCTTATTTTATTTTCTTCACAGCACTTTCTACTGTTTGCAGTTATCTAATTTATTAATTGGCTTGCTTAATCTCTCTCTCTCTCAGCTTTGGGTTATAAGCTGCATGGTTGCCGAAGCTGACCGTGGCTCTCTGGTTCACTGTTGTTTTCTGTAGCCCAAAGAACAGTGTCTGGGCTGTGGTAGGTGCTCAGTATGAATCAAAAAGATGAATCAATGAATGAATTGGTGAGTAAATACGTGCTGTCCTCTTGCTTAACCCTACAGAATAGTCCCAGTACTGGGTTATGATCTTTCCCTAGTGGAAGAATCCAGAGATTCTATTGTTGCCCTAACAAATTACCACAAACCCAGTGGCTCAGACAACACAGATTTATAGTTTCAACAGTTCTGCAGGTCAGAAGTCTAACACAGTTCTCCCTGGACTCAAATCAAAGTGTCAGCATGGCTGCATTCCTTAATGGAGACTTTGGGGGAGATCCATGTTCTTGCCTTTTCCAGTTTCTACAGGTCACACACATTCCTTGGTTGTGATCCCTTTCCATCTTCAAAGCCAGAAATGGTGGGTCGAGACCTTCTCATGCTGCCATCTCTCTGATTCTCTGTAGCTGAAAAAGGTTCTCCGTTTTTAAGGACTGATGTGATTAGATTGAGTTTACTTGGATAATACAGGATAATCTCCCATCTCCAGGTCATTAATCGTAATCACATCCACAGAATCTATTTTGCCATACAAGGTAACATATTCACGGGTTCCAGGAGATAGACCCTGGACATCTTTGGGGGTTTGGTGGTAGTCAGCATTCTGCCTGTCACGTGGATTTACTCACAAAGGGGGTATAGGGATAGTCAAGCCCAAAGCCTCATTTCTCTTCCAGAATATATATTGCAAAACAGAGAGGCTTCCCAAGTCATTTATTCATTCCACAAGAAATATTTGTGGAACTTATCACGCTCTTCTTGATAATTTGGTTCCTTATGGCAGAGTGAGCCTAGATTGCTGTTTTGTGGGGTTGGATATGGAAACCCTGGGGAAGTTCACCTGAATTCCTAACCCAAGCCTGACAATCAGAAATTGGACTTCTAACCAGAAAGGGATCGGTGTGTCTAAAAGGGACTCAAAGCAGTTGTAGCAGTAGCAATGGTGGTGTCAGATACAGTAATTTATTTATTTTATTCAATCTTTATAATAATCCTGTAATAGAAGCACTGTTATTCTCCCCATTTTACAGATGATGAAACTAAGGCACATAAAGGTTAAATAAATTGCCTAAGTAACTGAGCCAGGAGTGACTAGCTAATGAGTGAATGAGACAGGACTTAAAATCTCAGACAATCTAGCTCTTGATTGTGCTCCCTAACCACTGCACTTCCCTGCCCCTTACGAGGCCCGTTAGAGAGTGGCCAAAGAAGCCTCTGAGAGGGCCAGAGTGAGTGCTGAGGCCATCTATTGGCCTCCTTGGTTTTGTGAAGTAGAGAGAACATGGAATGGTCAGAAGCTTCTGCTTCCTTGGTTACCAGATCTGGGCCTGGATCAAGCCACTTCAATTCATTGAGCCTCTGTGAAGAGAAAATAGAAATTCTGCTTGTCTGCATCTCTAGTGTGGGAGAAGGATAAAACGATTATTGAGACGTGCTCTGTAAACGTTGCCCATTACTATCCACATGTCTAAATGATGAGGCGAGGAAGGAAAGTGAGTACGATCACCTCAGTGCCCCAAGAATCCATCTGGCTTTTGTCCCCCTGGGGTAAACTGGAGAGCATGATTGAGACATGAAATCTTCCTGTATCCTCTGTGAGAGAGGGTGATTGATGACAGGGATGTACAGGTTGGCCTGTGACAGCGTGTAATCAATCAGGGCATGAGAAGGATAGCTTGTCTTTGGTGTACAGATGAGGATTCTAATAACCCAACAGTGACCACCAGAAGGAAAAGCCTCCTGTGCTTGTCTTCACTTCCTTCATTTTAGTAGCAGCAGAGTCGTCAGGCAATCCCAAGAATTTCATGTATGAAGATGGTATTCCTTAGTTTTGTCCTAATTGCATGAGCATAAGTGACAACTGTGAGTTCTAGGCTTCGGAGGGAGGAGTAAAAATGTACCTTGGAGTTAGCCAACATCTGCAAACACTTATTTAAATAATCAATCATACAGAGCTGTCAAGAGCAGTGAGGGATCTGAGATTTTACCCTGCCTGTGAGGTGACAAGTTAGCCTGCCTGTTTCATACATGCTGGCAGAAGACACGAAACTCCTGGATCAGATATAAAGGATGTTATTTATGCACATAAAGGCACATCAGGCAGCATGGGCTACAAGCTCTCATCTTGGTTCCCCTTGAGGGGAAACTCCCTTGGGGGCAATGCAGAGGGGGCCCAGGTGGTTACTTCATGCCTGTTGGGTGTTGGGTCTGTGTCACAACTGAGGAACATAGAGTTTAGGAAATAACCAGTCTTATAAACTGTTTCTGGCACACTTGCCCAACCTTTGCCCTGGAGGAAGGCATTATGTTTATAACTCTTGCCAGAAAACAAAATTATCCTGTGTCCTGGAGGAGGAAGACATAATCTTTATCCTCCCAGGCTGCTTGCTTTACAAACATCCTTGAATAGTAGTCTGAGACAAAAGGTACCAAGGGTAGAGAATTCTATTGTCTCCCAATAGAAACTAGTGCATAATTAGCTAAATTTCTAATAATGACCATAAAAGGTGTTTTCTAAATATGTAAAATTTTACAAGTGAATTTATATAATCTGAATTCTGAGAAGGAGAATTATTTTCTAATTCTTTTCACTTACCAAGTTCTACTAAATAATTTGGAATAGGGATTCCACCAAACTTGTTGCTTAAATACTCAATTTCCATGGAGTTCAGAACTTCCAATGAATTGGTAATTAATTGGTTTTTTAATGAAAGATTGTTAACATAGAATGTGCAAAGGGCATATGATTGATTGTCTCTTTAATCACCTTTGGTTGCAGTAGTAAACGAAAGTATACATTTTATACTTTGACAATGGATGATACCAATTGAATCTTATTAAAGACTTGTGGCTGAGTGCAGTGGCTCATGCCTGTAATCCCAGTACTTGGTAGGCTCTAGTGGGAGGATCACTTGAGGCCAAGAATTCTAGACCAGGCTGGGCTGGGCAACATAGTGAGTGAGACCTTACTTCTCTTTAAAAAAAAAAAAAAATTAACTGGACATCATGGCATGCACCTGTAGTTCCAGCTACTCAGAGGGAGGCTGAGGCAGGAGGATCACTTGAGCTTCAGGTATTAGAAACTGCCGTGAGTGATGATTACACCACTGCACTCTAGCCTGGGTACAGAGTGAAACCCTTCTCTAAATAAATAAATAAATAAATAAATATTTTTGGCTAAGAAAAACACACACTTTTCTTTGATTTCCATCATAATTGTTAGCAAAATTCTTAATGGGAAAGTTATTACTTGATACATGTTTCTCTATATTTGATTTTTAAAATTACTTAATTTCCAAAATATGTTATCTTTAGTTATGGTTAATATTACAGACCTATCACCGCCTACCCAGTGTGTGGTCAGTGACAAATTGAACCCAAATAACTTGTATAATCTATGAGATAACCAAACCCCGAATATGTTTTTTAGGCTTAAACTTGGTATAAGACCCGAAAGGTGCTGTAAATGTTGGAAGAGCAAGGACCCACGTTGTGCCTGGGGTGGTGCGGTACTGTGAACGTGGCTTTAAAGGCAGCTGAATCTGGATTGAACTCCAACTGCCAATTCCTAATTCTGCAATTCAACTAAAATATATGAGCCTCAGTTTTCTCACCTATAAATTGTATATAATGATCACTACATAATAGGATAGTTATACAGTACACATGAAATAAGTTATTTGAAGCTGCTCCATTCCTTTAAAAATGTAAAGAGAATATTGAAGTCAGTTCAGGACCATCATAAAGTTTTTTTTGATTACTTTCAGCTTGGATGAATCTTTAAATTCTTAGTTAAATTCCTTCGCTAAAGCATTCACTTATTGTCTATTATTTTTCTAGTTATCTAGGTGCATTGGGGAATTAAAGTCATCATTTAAAAATCATCCCATGGATATCAAAAGCTCATAAATTGTTAGATGCTAATGAGAAAGTCAAGAATCTGCTTCAACTTGTAATTGTAGGCGTTACACAGAGCTATCTAGGGAAATGCAAGGGTTGGTTTAAATTCCCAGAATAAAATACTTTGTAGATTTCAAAATATGTCACTCACTCTAAAATTAATTATTTACCAGCCACTCACATACTAATCAAGGTTGAAAGTATGAAAGACCACAGGAAAGAATGGATGGTTACCTTTCTATTACAAATGCTTATATTAAGAAATAATGATAGCTCACGTGTGTGTGATGCCCTCAGTTTTATGGGAAATCAGGAACTGAATATTTTAAAACTAATTACAATTAATTAAGATGACTAAAAGAGCAATGGCAGTTTGGGATTCTATTTTTACCAAATTAATCTCTCCAATGAAAAGTAGGAGAGTGACTTTACACTTGACAAACAACTTAAAAGCTTTGCAATGGGAATGGAATGAGAAAGCACAATGAGCAGAAGAATATTTACTGAAATTCTGTACTCCTTAAAATAAGTAGCTACTGTATTTTTCATATAAAGGTAGACATGACTGAAGAGGTAGGGAGATGGGGAGAGGAAAGTTAATGTGTTTCAGCAGATGGAATGATGGAAGATAAATGCCTTCTCTTGGTATGCAATCTTGATTTGCTGCTACGATGTAGAAAATAGCACTATATCACAGTGCCAGCTTACATAGATATATATTTATGTATATATGGATATTTATATGTATGTGCATGTGTATATGTGTGTGTGTATGTGTGCGTGTGTATATATATATATATATATATATAGACATCCAGGATGTCTTCAGATTATATATAAAATGTTAAGGGCTTTACTTAGTGGAGATTGGGTTAAATATTTACTTCTTGCTAAGTATTACCATATGCCTAAACTTTTAAAGTAGTAGCTATTCCAAAGGAAGAAAACAAACTAAACAATTGGGAGGATATGTCAAATCTAGTTTCAATTGGTAGTTCATGGAGATAACTGGATAACGCTGATATTACTTCCCTGTTGTCCAACTCATATTAAATAGCCATCTGTCATGAATGGCCAGGGTGCTGTGCTGGATCTGTCATGACTAAACTGATCATGATCATTAGCCTGTCTTCTCAGTTCATTCACAGCCAGGAGGTAGACGGTGGGGGAACACAAACACTATGTACCCACCCTCAGTCCTTGGCATCCAATGTAAGAGGTGAAGTTTCTGAATCTAATCCCTGCCCTTGAGGACCTTATAATATGCTAGGGAAGTTTGCACATTGGTGAGACAGGACAGTTGTAACTATGTAAATCAATTGATAACAATTTTTCTTTATAAATAAAAAATGTTTTGAGTTAATTTTTATAAGTAATATTTTCCCCACATAATTGTAGTTGTTTTACTTTGAAAGACAGTGAAATAACTTTTTCTTCCTCTTAGTTTTCTACTTGTATTTTTCCTTACATTGGACTGTATGATCATGGACAGAAATATTAATATTTCACGCCTTTCAGTACAAACATAGCTGTAGTATAAATCAGGAAGTAGAATATCAGCTTAAGTGAAGGAATTTCAAATTCTGAGCTCTATTAGGCAGGAAAATGGATATTCCAATGAATAGAGTAGTCGACGCTATAGCATGTTATCTGCACAAAGCTGTAGGGTCAGCATTTTTTAGATAGTATCATGGATGAGTAGTTAATTAAGTAAAGGAATCCAATCCCAGCGGAATCTTGGGGGAAATGAAGTCTATATGTTCCTCTCCTTGAACATGGGGGCAAATTGGTCTTTGATTCTATTGAAGCCATCTCTTGGGTGCTTCTGCCTAAATTCTGCTTCTGTTACTTCGAAAATCCTTTTTGTTGAAATGACCTTAGTGTCAGTGACACCTATCGGCTAAATTTAATTGCTTTTCTAAAAATACTGTCCTTTTTTCCCAAGAATTACTTCAATTCACAATTAATTAAAGCATAACATGTTGAAAACTTTCTTGTTTAAGCTCTTCCTATTCTTCACCTTATTGATTAATTTATTTATTACCAATGACCAACTCAGTGTGGGTAGTATTTTTTTCAGCTTCCAGCTCCCAGCTTTCTTTCTTGATATGATTGAATTTTGAGATATTCAAAGCAAGCAGACCATAAAGAGAGACAGATAAAACTGAACCTGGGTGTTCGTATGTGTGTGTGATTGTGTGTTGGAGGGTTATTATCCCTTTTTAAAGAACTACTTATAGGATGGTGGCAGGATCTTTGAAATTAGAGGCTGAATTGATTATTAGCATATGTAAATTTGGGTAAGTTATTAAGCAACTCTCAAAGCGTTTTTGTTTTCTCTTCTGTAAAATTAGGATGATAATATCTAATGATTTGTTGTGGATTAAATGATGAAAAGCACCTAACAAAGTGAGTGTTATGTAGTAAGTAGTCTATAAATGTTAACATGACTATTATCATCATGTTGTTTCTATATTGATTATTTGTATTTTATAGCTTTGTCAAACTGAAAACTTCCTTTTATTTGGAAATATCTTGATAGATGCATGAGACTTCTTTTGAAAAAATTTAAAAAATGGCCCAGCATGGTGGCTCATGCCTGTAATCCCAGCACTTTGGGAGGCCGAGGTGGGTGGATCACGAAGTCAGGAGATGGAGACCATCCTGGCTAACACGGTGAAACCCTGTCTCTACTAAAAAACACACAAAATTAACCAGGTGTGGTGGCAGGCGCCTGTAGTCCCAGCTACTCAGAAGGCTGAAGCAGGAGAATGGCCTCAACCCGGGAGGCAGAGCTTGCAGTGAGCCGAGATCACGCCACTGCACTCCAGCCTGGGCAACAGAGCAAGACTCTGTCTCAAAAAAAAAAAAAAAAATTAAGAATGAATGTTACTGTGTTAGTTTTGTGTCTCTAATTTCAGTTGTATTGATTTAAATCACACAATTCCTTATAGAGACTCAAGGGCCTTGGGGGCAGGATCGTGTCTTACTCTTGTATATTATATGACAAGATAGGGATGGCACTGTTTCAGATTAGGTTCTTAACAAATGTGGACAAAACTCTGGGGCATGGAATTGAGAGGACTGGATTTAGTTCTTGTTTGTTACCTGCTTTGGGCTTTCTTGGGTCACCTCTCTGAACCCAGGGTTTTGAGGTCCTAAACCTTTAAGTTTGAGGTCCAAACCTAAAGCCAGGTTTGGAAACCAAAGGCCTGATGTTTGGGTTCCAGCTTTGCTGAGGGCTGTTCCAAGTTACGTGGGGTTTCCTGATCACATATAGTTTAATGCCCCTCCAAATCTATATTAGTTAAATATTTGATCAATATTTATTTAATGGAGGCATGGGGGGAAACAATGTTTAGTTAATAAAAATGTAGTATAGTAATAGATGCACTAAATCATTTGCTTTCTCTGTCCAAGGCAGGATCAGTGTTCTGGAGGAAAAGTAGTGAAAGATTGTTCTATATTTTACTTAAGGTTGATTTTGCTGTAGGTTACGTGTGTGTGTGTGTGTGTGCGCGTGCATGTGTGTGTGTTCTGAAACAAGTAATTGGGAGGCATATTAAATAATTTAAATCTTAATAATTAAAATATCTCACTTTCTTCAGTCAGTGAGCACCAGCCATACTTATTTGATTGTGCAGTTTTAATATACAGTATTAGTGAGTTATTCAGAGATAGACAGGTGATACTGGGTAGGTATTCTTTGTGTAGGTGGGTGGAGGTGGAGGGGACAGACTCTTTTCCTATTGAGAATGAGAGTTATAAAGGATTATATAACAGAATTTGAGCTGATTGGTGCATATTACTCAAGTAACTACTTTAGCGCTGTAAAATACATTGCCTCCTGAGCAATTGGCCTGTTGTTGTGAGCCTGGTCCTTATAAGTTTCTGTGTACTGAGCATCTAGAAGAACCTGGCGAGTGGTAGGCATGCAGAAAATAGCATATTTTCTCATGTCTCATACACCATGGATTGCTGGATGCAATAACAGCATTTTAGAAGATAAAAAAGAACAGAGCCACATTTAATGTAGATACTATTTTAAGATGTATCTTATTTTAAAAAATGTTCAAATGTGAAAAAAGCAGGCATCCTGGAATTGAGGAGCAGTGGAATTAGATATGATAATGAGCACCCTGAAATTTAATTTTTTCCTTAGAAAGATTACATTTTTTAATAGGCATAAACTTATTACACGGTTTCAACTACTCAAAGATTAAAAACAGATGCCCTTGTTAGGGGGTATATAATCTACTTTTACCGTAATAATTTAGGAAAAATATTGTGAGATTAATTTTATAAGTTAGCCAGAATATGTATTTCTTATATAATAATATCAAGAAGAACAATAGGTAAATATTTTTATTTTTAGTTTTGAGACAGAGTCTTGCTCTGTTGCCCAGGCTGGAGTGCAGCGGCACGATCTCGGCTCACTGCAACCTCTGCCTCCTGGGTTCAAGTGATTCTCATGCCTCAGCTTCCTGAGTAGTTGGGACTGCAGGCACATACCACCATGCCTGGCTAATTTCCGTATTTTTAGTAGAGACAGCGTTTTGCCATGTTGACCAGGATAATCTTGAACTCCCGGCCTCAAGTGATCCGCCAGCCTCAGCCTCCCAAACTGCTGGGATTATAGCCACTGTGCCCAGCCAAGATTTTTATTTATTGTTAAAATAGCATTGAAAAAAATTCCTTAGAATTTTTTCACATATACATGTGAAGTATGTGTTTTTTAAAACATAAAAACCATGTTGGCTTAGAGTCATGAATGCTGGTGGTCTCTTCAGTGACACCAAAAATGCATTGTGGGAGGGCATAATTGTCAACTCCAATAATTAAGTGCCTGCTCCTAACTGAAACTATCTGCATCAGTGCCTTTTATTTCAATCCAGGTCTGTCGATAAATAGGAATTGAATCAGGTACTGGTGATCTTAGACCGTCAAAGTATCTTCAGGGCAAAACTTCTTAAGAAAATAGTAGATTCTTAAGAGTTTGGTACAATAAACAGTTTGTTCTCATTAATTAATTTTACCTAATTTCCCAATTTTTTTATCTTAGTGAGAAAGTTTTTACATGTCATAGTTTTTATTTATTATTTTTGAGATGGATTCTCACTCTATCGCCGAGGTTGGAGTGCAGTGGTGTCGTCTCAGCTCACTGCAACCTCTGCCTCCTGGGTCCAAGCGATTCTCCTGCCATAGCCTCCTGAGTAGCTGGGATTACAGGCGCCCACCATGGCCGGCTAATTTTTGTGTTTTTAGTAGAGACAGGGTTTTGCCCTGTTGGCCAGGCTGGTCTCGAACTCCTGACCTCAGGTGATCTGCCCGCCTCGGCTTCCCAAAGTGCTGGGATTACAGGTGTGAGCCACTGTGCCCAGCCTGTATATGTCACATTTGTTTTCTGGTGAAAGTACTAATGTTCCTGCCAATTCTGTGCTGTCTGTCATTCCCAAAATTGTATTAATATTCCTAGAAGAAAGGAAAACAAAAACAAAATGTTTAGATTTGTAGAAAGTTTTAATCTGAGCCAGCAATCTCAAAAAATTAATCATATAATGCCATCCATCAAAAGTGGTTTTAAAATCCAGTGTTTAGATATATTACACATATATATCTATATGTATATAGATATCATCATCAGTTTATCATCAGTTATTTCATCATAGTCTAAAGTTAGATGAATCTATACATTGCCCCCCACCACTCAAACACATGATTTAACACACACAATTTATATAAACAGATTGTGAAACAGCCTTGGAGAATAAAATACACAACTGTAAATAAGTGAAGACCCGGCAATGCTGCTGGGAGACACATGTATTTTTTATTTCTTTTTTTTTTTTTTTTTTTTTTTGAGACTGAGTTTGGCTCTGTCGCCCAGGCTGGAGTGCAGTGGCCGGATCTCAGCTCACTGCAAGCTCTGCCTCCCGGGTTTACGCCATTCTCCTGCCTCAGCCTCCTGAGTAGCTGGGACTACAGGTGCCCACCACCGCGCCCGGCTAATTTTTTGTATTTTTTAGTAGAGACGGGGTTTCACCGTGTTAGCCAGGATGGTCTCGAACTCCTGACCTTGTGATCCGCCCGCCCGCCTCGGCCTCGGAAAGTGCTGGGATTACAGGCATGAGCCACCGCGCCCCGCCGGTTCTGTTATCTTTTACTATGCACTGCACTGATTTAAACTTTTTGGTTTGCTGGCAAGAAAGTTTACTAGGTTAGGAATCAGTTTCCTAAATTGCAGTCTTTGCTAGAGCTCAGTGTGTTTAAGGAAACTTTCTCTGAATTAGGGGGTCAAATATCACAGTTTTCGGAAAAAACCCTAGACACTTATGATGATAGTGCACGTTAATTCTATTTCCTTGGGTGAGGTTTCACTATGAGGACACAATGCACCACTTTGGCTGAGATGCTGTTTTCAATAAATATGGAAATTATGGCTTCCAGTGCTGTGGCCTGGTATGAACTCTCATGGGAAATAGCTTGAGACTATGCGATAGATTTGAAATTAATTCCTATCCCTTCCTGAAGTAACCAACCTATATTTACAAGATGTATCATTATTTCTTGGCCATCCAGAAAGATGGATAAATATAGTCCTATTTTATACAATGAGGCTGCAGCAATATTTTCTAGTCCATATCCTCTTAGAGGACGAGTTGAACAAAGCAGGCTCTGCTTTTATTTGTTGAACAAAGTGGGTTGTGCTTTTTTAAGTTAGAGCTGCTCTCGGCCCCTTTTCCTTTCTATTGCTTTGGCTTTTTCTAATGATTCCCAGCAGAAAATTATGCTGGGAGTCTTTCCTATTGCCAGATGAGGATGGTTTTGTAATGATGGATTTCAAATTAAACCCATATTCTCAACTTTGTGAAATCCTGGCAGGACGAAGGTGAAATGTGTCTGTCATTTTCAATTTATTTGTTAGGGAACAATTAGAGACTTAACTGTAAAATTTGGGGAAAGCTGTTTTTAATAGGTTGGGAGGCATGGGCGACGAAAAGGTAGTTTGAAAATCTCAGTGGATAAAGCAGAGATAATCAGAATTTGTTAGAGTGCTATTCTTTAAGTCTTGAATTCTATGTGGCAACTGCCCACTGAGATCAGAACAATCTAATCCATACATGTTCTGAATTTGCCTTCTGCTATATCAGTATCTGCAACTAGGCAGGACAGAGAGGAGACCTGGCCTCCCTTGGATGTGTATGAGCTGCAGATCTTAAGGGAACAAAGGCTGTGGACATGCCATTGATTTGGGAGCAGCGTTTTTGAGTATCCTTAACTTTCAGTATCATCTGTGGCAGATAGCCTGCTCTCCTTAAATCATGGCTTACCAGTTGAAACAAGACATAAGATTAACCTGCTTTGTTCATTTCTAACCAAAGACAAGGAAACTTTGTAAAGTCTTAATAGATTAGTAAAAACAAAAGCTTCTGTGGAATATTTTGAGCTCTTGGTAAGTTGATTCTGACTAAATCTAAGCTATGAGTGTTGTGTCAGAGTTGGAATTCCATAAAAGGTAGGGAGTTCTGGGCTGAACACACTGGGCTTTGCATAGCAGCACTCCCAATCAGAACAACTTGAGAGGTACAGTTTGTCTTCTCCATAAAATTAGGTCCATATAGAATGTGGTTCTGCTCCATTCGTCTCATTTTGTTTGAAGTCCACTTATCTGTCATCTCACCAATCCTGATTTCTCATTTTACAGAAAAGAACCCAAAGCTCAAAGAGTTGTAACTTGATCAAAATCTCACGGTGAACTATGACAGGACTTATGGTCCAAACCTTTCATTCATGGTCCTGTTTTCCCCAGTGCAGTACGAAACACAGAATATGCGCTTGCCCGCCTACCATCTCTTCCTCCCTCCCTCCCTTTTCCTTCGTGTATTCTCAAAGCTGCACCTTCTTTGCTAGTAATTGATTGCAGTGTCCCAGAATTTCTTCAGTGGCTGGTCTCCTCCTCTCCTTAGCACTGTTCCTTCCTGACACCCGTGCCGTGGGTTATGCTGTTGCCATGTCTACCTTCCAAAGGATTTCTGTGAAGCAAGCTGGAATGTTCTGGACACCTATTTTGTAGTGTGATTATTTCCTCTAGATTTGTTGAATAACTGGAAGTGTCAAATATAGGATAATTTTTACTAAGAGAATATTTGTAAGAAGAGCTTCATGACAAAAATTCATGGGCCACAAGAGTTTTCCAAGGAGGCCAGGGAGACTGTTGGGATGAGAAAATCAAGGCTGTGTAAGGTTTAATGATAATGCTCAAAGTCAAACAGCAAGTTACACTGGAACCTGGGCAGACACCAGATAATCTGCTGGCTCTTCCGGAGTTATCTTCCCGTGATTCCGTGAAACAGTTATTAACCACAGACTTTAAATGCAAAAACTTCACCTTCAAGAAGATGTTATCATTTGCAACTGGATGTGATGTCCTGCTACTACCAATAACAGGAGGCCCTTTTATAGTATTTGCTGTATGTCACTATTATTCACGTGACCATAAGCATGGGACCCAGTGCTCATGACCCATCCTCAGCTCTGCCCACTTGTCTCTTAATTATAGCAAAACTTCTGTGCCTGAGTTCTCCAAGCTCAGGCAGCCTGAGGCGGTACAGGTCAGAACTCTCTTAGTTATTTGGTCCCCACGCTAGGAATGAAGCCCTACCTAGCTGTGCTGGCAGCAATTCTGGCTGTGGTGGGGCTGCGCTTCCCCAGAAGGTCAGTCCCATGATAGGGCCCTGCTTCTCCCCCATTGATTGATAGTTGTGTGCTGACTGGTGCGAGAGGGCTTACGAGAACTGCTGGTCCCCTTTCTGCATCTCGCCCTACTTCCTGAAACTAGCTGTTCTTTTGCCCCTGGATTGAGGTCAGAGTGAGCCTTACGTTTTGCCCATTTCAGTGCATGCTTGTGCTCACTCTCTCTCGCGCTCTCGCTCTCTCGCTCTCTCTTCCCCCGCCTCTCTCCCTCCTCTCCTTTATCTCTCTGTCTCTTTAACTGCAAGTCTAATGCAAGTTTTGGCCCTTCCTTTCCTGCCTTATTTGCCTATGAGTAGCTGACAAGATCCAACAAAATCCTGATATACATTGTATTTTATATTGGATAATTTTAGACATTCTCACTTCTCACATGTGGAAATTACAGGAAATATATGAGCTGAACATGTATTTTTACATTTCAAATAGAGTGGAAGATTTCCTTCCAGCACATCTATCTCTGTCAAAGACCAAAAAAGTCATATATTCATTCTTTTTATATTATATTTTTTCCTTAGTTTCTTTATAGGAAATAGCACTAGGTGCTGAGTAATTAATACAATTGTGGCTTTGCTTTTTTTGTAATGGACATTTGTTGAAAGAAATGCTTATCAGTAGAAATGATAATTTTGATAAATTGCTTCAACTTTCATGCTTACCTACTTTTTTCTGGTGGCACCAAATCCCGATTTTAAGTCTGAATAAAACTAAGCTGAATTACTATTCCAGTGGAGCTTCCATTTCCCACTGATTATTTATAGAATTTTTCTCTCATACCCCCTTTTGGAGTCTGTTCTCTTTTATCACTTCACAGGTATTAATCCCCTTTTTATCCCCTACTGTCTACCTTTATTTCTACCCAGATTTCAGGCTTTCTGTATTCGTTAATGCTTTCCTTCATTCCTTTCTCTCCCCTTGCTTCTGTTCTTCTGGGCAGCTGCCATAGAAACGCTTCCCTGTTCTCTGCACACATACACAATAAATGGGTTCTTGGTCCTTGGGGGAGTTAATACCCTGGAGAGCCACCATGCCTGATTAGTAAGCAGCAGTTACAGCCACCATGGTGTGGAAACATGTTCTAAGAGTGGTGTGTGCCCACATACACCTTCTGTGTTTATGGCCTCTTTTGCCCATTAACATTGTTATTTTATGTTTGAACTTTTAATTACAAAACAACATGTTTATAGTATCATCTGGCTGATAGACCCTGATGCGGCCTTTCCCACCTTTCCACTTACATACCCATGATGACATAAAAAGATAAAAACATGCTGGTAGAAAATAAGACTGATAGCCTTTTGCAGGATTTCTAGAGGAATTTCTGCTGATTACAAGACTGATGGAGCTGAATTGAGAATAACTATCATTGGCCAACACTGGATTTCTGTAGCAGTTAGAAAGCCTGGGCATCCGTCTCTTGTGGGCCCTGCTTTTTGACCTGTTCCAAATATTGTTGCAGAACTCCTTCTCTACAACACCTTTTTAAAATATCTACATAGACGGCAACTCCCAGAAATTTACTATCCTTGTTTAGTAGGTCGTGCTGGAGAAGAAGAATGAAATCTATCGTAGGTGGTAAAGCTCTCACTCCTCTGTAACACACCATCCAAGTATGTAACTGGAAGCAGGAAGAGCTTGTCTAGCACTGGGTGCATGTATTGTGGCTTTCCTTGTACTCTTCGTTTGATGGGAGTTTTGAGTATATAAATATTCTACAACAGGAAATAATACACCTCAGCCCAGTTGCTTAGGTTAGTCCAGGATGAAAACTTGCGAAACATCAGAAATGTGCAGACCAACTTGCCGTATAGGATGGAACCCAGAAAGGGAGTCAGAAGTTACCACCCGTGCGGTATTACCAGCAGGAGAGTACACATATTATCTGTTGGCCAGTTCAAATATGAAGAACTTTCTGCCAGTTCAACAGTAAATAAACACACAGACACACAAAGTGGTGATCCAGGTAAAGGTGATGTTAATAGTAGGTAGGTGTTGCTTTTAAGTTTTTAAATTTAAAATATATAAATATATTTAAAATTTTTACTTATTATAAGATTACATTTATGTACAACTAGTATATTTTAAATTAAAACTTTTAAGAGAAATACCTACATAGTACTCAATACTACAGACATACTTAGATTTAAAAGTTATAAGCTCTTTTTACTCTCTACCCTTACCTCCCCAAAAGTAAATATTACTATCCTTTTTGTTCTTATCTTTCTAAATATATTATACCTATACACACTAGCAACCCACCTATCTACACGCACACACATACACACACACACATTTTAAAATGTAAATAGCATTATATTGGTCACATTGCTCTGAAACTTGTCTTTTTATGTAATAATATATCTTAAAAGATTTTCGCCATATTATTATACATATATCTACTTCATTATTTTTAATAGCTCTACAACATTCCTTGTTATGGATACCTCATCATTCCCCTACACATGGACGTTTTTGTGGATCCCAGTGTGGGGTTTTTACAAACAGTGTTGTGGTGAACTACCTTGTATCTTTGTGTACATGTGTAAGAATGTCTATGAGACAGATTCCTAGATGGGGATTGTTGGATCAAATGATACTCACATTTTGCATTATAATAGATACTGGCAAATTTCCTCTAAAATAACTCTACCAATTTATTTTCTCATCAATGGTCTATGAAAATGACTATTTTACCCATATTTATGTCAACATTGAAGATTATCAACCTTTAAAATGTTTTACTTATTTGATGGCAAATAGTTTATAATTCCATGGTTAGTAGTGAGTTTGAGTACCCTTTTACATCTTTACTGCTATAAACATTATATTTGTCATGAAATTTAAATCAAACTCAAATTGTTGACCCTGAAGTTTATTTAGAAATTTTGAAACTTGAATTGTCAAATCGAAAGTCGTTTAGAAGAACAAATAGGGTGAGCTACTTAAAATTTTGAGGAAAAGAAAAAGTAAATGATAGCAAAAGAAAATACTTGTTTTACAAGATATTAAATATATGATACACCTCCAGTAAACAGAGAAGCAACAGACATCACAGTGGTACAGCTAGCAGGGTATAAAAACCTAGTGTATGAAATAATTTAGTATATGATAAAAGTTGTATCAAAACCAATGAAGACTCAAATCTCTCAAAAATGATATTTTATTACTGTTTAAAATTATAATAAAACAGTTAAAAGTATTTTAATTTTTTAATAATTTTTTAATAATTTTATAATTAAAATTATAAAAATCAGGCCAGGTGCTGTGGCTCATGCCTGTAATCCCAGCACTTTGGGAAGCCGAGGCAGGTGGATCACCTGAGGTCAGGAGTTCAAGACCAACCTGCCCAACATAGTGAAACTCCATCTGTACTAAAAATACAAAAAATTAGCTGGGCATGGTGGCAGGCACCTGTAATCCCAGCTACTCGGGAGGCTGAGGCAGGAGAATCTCTTGAACACGGGAGGCAAAAGTTGCAGTGAGCTGAGATTGCGCTCAGCCTGGGCAACAAGAGCAAAACTCCATCTCAAAAAAAAAAAATTATAATTATAATAGAAATACATTATTATAATCTTATAAGGCTATATATATGTAAAATACACTGGAAAAAGAAATACACTAGAAAATAAAATATAATTGATGAATATACATGATTTTCAGGTTGAGATGATGTCCTAATTTTGAAAATAAAAACAAATGCTAAAGTAGACAACATTATATAATGTACTAAATTGAAATATTTCTGAATAGTAAAAAAAAATTCACTATGAGGTCAGATGGCAATGAAAAGTGGGAAAAATTATTTTAGACAAGTATGACAGACATAAACATAGGGTTAATATAATCAGTACTTAAAGGGCTTTCTCAAATTCAAAAGGAAAAAACCCTAACATCTCAATAGAAAATTGATCAAAGGGCATGAGTGGGTAAAACATTAACCCTTTCCTGCTCAGGCTGCTCCAAGAAGGGCAAACAGCTGACGAATATTGGGTGTTTTAAAGTAGGGTGACAGATGAATGCTGCTTTTGTGTAAAGGTACTGCTGTTTGTCTTGATGACAATGGAGAACACTCTTGTTTTAAAGAAGAGTGTTCTTCAATAATTTTAGAAGGTAGTGTACAGCAAGCCACATTTTTACAATTTAATAACTTTCCAGATTTAAAAAAAAAGCCTCAGAAATGCCTCAATGACAGCAACATGTGATCAGAGATGAAGCATCACAATCAGATAATGTGGTAAAACAATATAGTGCCAAAATTTTAGCCAAAGAAAAAAACAATAAAAGAAAAAATAATAAAAGCCTACTTGCGTATAGATACTGTGTTCCCGATTTTGTTTTAAAGATACTGTTCCCTTGTGGTATGGAAACTATTATATTTGTCCTAAAATAAATTAGCAGACAGGGGTTCTTGCAAAAAAAAAAAAAAAAAAAAAGTTTCTTACCTTTCTACTGACTCACACTGGCAGAGTACAGACCAGAGGAAACATACACGTATGACTCAGTTTCCCTGATTCCTAGCAGTTCTTCTAAGGAGCAGAAGCAGCAAATTCACCTTTGTGCCAGCT